>NC_088996.1:8922781-9225343 GCF_963932015.1 Anas acuta | reverse complement strand
CGAATAGACACCCATACCCCATCACCCACCCACGCCAGCTGTCTCACTTGGCTTTCTCTTCTTGGGTGTGCATCAAATGACTTCTACAAAAGATTGGATTTTAAATTAGAAAATGAAATAAAGAAGAGTACAAAGGACTTTTCTACTACCCAAACACTGTCAATATCAGCAATTTTCTCAAGTCATCTACTGCTCCCTGATTTGAGAGATTACTAGCAAAAACATTGCTTAGCTTAGTGACAATTACCATATGATGCTGATAAAGTAATAATAATACAGGCCGATTCCCTGCCCTAAAGCGTGATCTCAAAGACATAGTTTCCTACTACATTCTTATGTAAATAACATTCCCAGCCTACTCTGATTTCCATCTGGTTTATCCAGAGGCCATTTTGTGAGGTCCTCCAGACACTGCACAAGATACATATGCCCCAAAGGTGTTTTTCCTCCTAGTTTTGTCAAGCCTTGCTCTTGCATACAAGCTCACCCCTGCAGAATACATTTTATCCACCAGCAAAACAACTCAATTCTTTATTGTATGAATTCTTTCCTCTCAGGTTTCCCACATATGTAACTTGTCACAAAGAATTTATGAATTGGGTGCTTAATATTTTCCAAAGAGCTAAGCAGTCACCCTGAAAGTCTGGTCCATATCTCAGACCAAGTACCAGAAGCTGAAGTACTAATATTGCTAAGAGCTTTCAGAAAACATAGCAGCTTCCTGTAGTTGCATACATAAAGCACTGCAGAAAACAGCTTACACACCTTACATAAACAAAACATTCCTTAACTGGTGAGAGAGTACTTTCAAGATTAACACTTCCAAACCTCTAAAGTGTTCAGACTCCAGAGAAGGTTAGAGGGGGGTGGAAAACATAATGAATATGTAAGTATGCATGAATGCAAAGAATGAGCTGGGAGCTAGCCTTACAAGTTCTGCAAGGATCTACAAGACATTTTCTAGTTTCTGGCCAGGTTGAAATGGAGAACTAAACTCCAAAATAATCACTTTCTACAAATAAAAGCCATCTTGTCATATCTTAAACTCTTTGAGAACAATGAAAACAACTTAAGAAAAATTAAAACTACTTCCTAAAACAAATTTGTCTGCCTATTTCTGTGATCACGAAAAAATAACTGTTCTCCAGAGTTACTCAGGAGTTTGAGCTGGAGCATGAGAAAGCATTAAAACATTTATTTGAAACACCATTTGAAACTTGCCTCTATTTTCATGGCCTTCGGTTGAACAACATAGATTTTGTTCCTGTAGCCACACCAGACTTTGTCATGTACCACTGTCATGCATCTTATAGAATGATGTGGCCGGCCCAGGTCTAAGAGGTGATAGTTTGTCAAATCCCACTGACCATCTTTAAAAACAGAAGTAAAATTAAAAAAATAGGTTCATATAAGTTTAAAAGTTAAAAGCACAAATATCTTAAGTTTCATTTCTTAAAAGCACTGTTAATAATCTGGGTAAGTCAATACAAATTTATGTCTAAGCTCCGCATTAAAGAAAGCGGCTATTAGTTGTATGAACTACCAACATCCCAACTGCTACTTTGTTTTTATATAATAAGGTTGAACCATGACTCACATTTAAAACATGTCAAAACATTTTTTAAAACAGCAAGTTACCTACTGCTAAATGCTTTACTTGGATAGGCATCAGTATATATACACATAACAAGCAACTACCCACACAACGCTAGGCACTTGCTGCTTGACTATGCTGAGCATAGAAATGTTGGCCAGTGCTTTAAGACTTTTTTAAATACGCCATAAGAGTACTTAAGAGTTAAGTACTTTAACATGTGAAAGAGCATCTGTCAGCAGACAGCCAAGTAAACTATAAAGAAATGTAACTGTGTTGTATAGGTACAGAGGCAGAGGATGCACAGAAGGTGGTATTAACAAAAGCAGTGGGCCAGAGGCTCTCACTTCATATACCGCATTCAACGCTTCATTCACTCTGTAGTCCTTTAAGCAATAGAAAGGAACTTTCGAGTCAGAATCTGTGGTGGCAATTTCAAATAGAAGAACCTGGGTGTCTCAGAGCAAGAGAAAGAGAATAGGAGATTCCTAATTGCTACATTTAAAATTTCCCTGAACTTACACCAAGTGTTATGCTTGGTTAAAGTATTGAATATCTACATCAGACTTGAGATTGCAACTGAAGTAAGAGTGATTTCTCAATACAATCTGCAAAACAGACGTTGGGAGACCCTTTTTCAAAACACTGTTTACAAAAGGCATATTTCTTTCAAAAAGTACTATTATAACTTCTCTGTTTCAAGACCTAACAGAATGCTTACCGACTCCTCTGTGAAATATTGCTAGTGTTCCATCAGCTAGTGCAACTAATACTATTCCTTTTACATGTCTGTTAAGAGAAAGGAGGTACAAGAATATAAAGTGTTAAATTGCATTTCTAAAAACATTTAGAATTTACTTTAAACATACATTTTACATTTCAGTATACTTTTTATATTTGCATTAGCCTGAGTGTTTTGATTTCTACAATACCGCTCAACAGAGCAGATAGTAACAGTTACTTAAAAACTAATTCAGATAGCTTCACGTACCAAGCTACAATGCTTGAAGGAAACATCAAGGATAACAACCTCTAACTGCTTTGAGTATGCAGCTACAAAGAAACTCAACATTTGAGTTACAGCATTTTCAATATATACAAGATCTCTTATTTTTCCTTGCACCCTAAGCATTTTCCGCTGCCCCCCCCTCAAAGAATGTGTTCACTTAAGGCAGCTGACATTCCCAACAGCTAGGGAGGAAATAAAAATCTACTTCATATGTACTTGAACAAAAGTTAATTGTAATTTACATGACATTCTTTCAGGACTTACACAATACTGAGAATAGAATCTTTAAGTTTAATGGCATGAATACATTTCCTCCACTGGGCCACTGACGAATGAACATACAGGCTGCAAAGAAAAATCAGGAAGGATTAAAAGCATTAAGAAAGGTCTACCAGGCAGGAGAAAAAAAAACAGGTAAAACACCTATAACTGAAATCCACAATTAAAAAGAAGACAGGTTTTCACATTCCACTGAACATTGTATAAAGACTGAAAGAAAGCTACATTAGCAGGCAGAACAGTTTTTCCAGATGCCTAAAACATTACAAAGTCCCTTGTAGGCACACCTACAGTAAAAAAGACAATATTTTCTAGCATAATATAATATCGAATGGTAAGAACTACTAAACCATTCCTTTCACTACAAAAAGATTTTTCTATAGTTAAGTGTTATCTGCCAAAAAGAGCTTGCTTTTGTAAGTGATTACTTACAAAACTTTGAGAGTTCTAATGCCCAAATGTAGCCAAACATACAAGGTTTTGCCTCTAGATGGCTTTTTGCAATTAATTTTGACTTGAGACAGTTACCAGCCTGTAGGGCCAAGAAGCACCTTTAAAATAATTTTTTAAATGAATCTAAAAGATTATGATTTTCTTACCATCCATTCTGTGTTCCAAGCCACATTGTCGGTAAAAGGCTACTCATTTTCTGTGCTTCTTCTCTCACTAGATCTTGCTCATTTGGCAAAATTGCAACATCTTTATATAACTCTGAGTCAGTGCTAAAAAACACAGTTAAAATACATTGAATAAAGTGCACAGATTATTCAGAGTATAACATGGGTATTTACTTCTTTGCTGTTGGCATCTACAGTTATTTGTAAGTATGTAAAATATTTAAAAAATAGTAACAGCACATAAAAGTATGTCAATCGTACAAACAAACCTAATAAGAATGAATTTCTTCAAGTGGACATTTACTTATAAAAGGAAAGTTTAGGTTTCGTTCAAGCCTGTTGGTCTTACTGATCTCTCCAGGGCAACGGCAGAAGAGTTGCAACATCAGAGGCATGTAAGAGAAATACTTATAGAAAGGCTGAAACACCCTGAACTCCCAGTAATACAGTTGTGCCTGCATGCACAGAGGAAGAATTCAAACTTGCTATCATTTGAAATACTGTTTACTTTCAAGCTTCTCCACTGCTGTAATTACTCTGATTATTCTCAGAAAGGAAACATATTTGAACAACCAATTGGTCAGGAGAAAATGACGGTTTCACATCAGAACAGGAAATTTCAATAGGCATTTCTAGATCAGTGCCATCAAGTCTGTAAGAGACCTTAGTGACAAACTGGTAGACACCCACTACTGCATTCTGTAGGTGTTTGTACTCACGTCCTATGTATTTCACAGGTAAAAGACTATACCACCTCATGCACGCAGAACATTTTATAACAAGACTACTTACATAAAGCTCAATATCCCCTACAAGGAAAAGGGTAGTACTTCTGTCACCTGTGATCCTGAAAACATAATATTTTTATTTTTAAATACATTTTAAGAGGTGTAAGTTTTGACTATGTACCTAGGCTGATACACTGGAGATGCCTCTGTTGTATTCTGTACTCCCAGTGGATCTGTAAAGACATGCTCTGTGTAGACTCCGGTTTGTGTAATATCAGCTGGGTCTTCTCCTGTCCCTGCATTTACTTCTGTTGCTTCTGTTGCCTCCTCTGCAGTTGGAATGTTGTCATCTGCTGAATTACTTTCAGTTGCAGTATCTGTGGAACAAAGACTTAAAGAACTGCAAGAGAATTCTGAACTGTTCATAACAGCCAGTGTGATACTTAGAACATAAGTGAAGAGCTTTAACAACCAGACAATCACAATCCAAATGTGTCATCTAAAAAACCCTCCGATCAGAAACAGAGTAACCTACTGAAGTTTCAGTATCAACAAGGTGTCAAATGCACTAAGTAAATGGTTTCACTTCAATCTCTATTAAGATTTCATAGGATAAAGCAAATACCCTTATCCTTTGGAGTCATCTGTCAAGACAAGATCAGTGTTTCAATACTGGACAACTTAATAATAAGTTCTTTAGACCAGGCATGAGACAGACTTCACTCAAAGGGAATTGAAAGAAGCAACTGTCTACACCCACTTGATACCACTTCCACAAAGTTTTCCGCTCCAAATATGCGACGCAAGCCAGACTTGTAAGCCATTTCCCATACAGTACTTGTTTTTATGTCACCACCATTTAAAGACATGCTATTATACTAAATAAACATGCACCATTTGTTCCTCAGCTGCACCTAATGGTGTTTGCCACCCCTGGGATATGTGTACAGTTTTCATACCTGACTGTTTATCTGCCATTGGTGAGCCACCATTTGCATCATGAGCTATAGGTGCTCCTGCAATACCCTCTGCAGTGCAGCCAACCACTGTTATTCCTCCAAGCAAGCTATCAGTTTCCGCAGAGCTGTTGCTAGTCATACTTCCACACAGAGATGACTTGTCCACTTGGCTGGGATCTGCTTCTTGAGACCCTTCTTCTCCTGCAGGATAGTCTGTTTCCCTTGCCCCTGAACAAGATTAAACTTGCATGTTTCTTGTGGGCAAAAAGGAGAGCCACTTTTGTACCGAATAACAAACTAATTCCACAAAACAGTGGCACTACAGCACGATTTGTAATATAGCAGACAAAAAACTTGGTCCTAGTTACTAACATCTCTCTACCTTGGAGTTAATTTAGGTCAAGAGCCAATTCAAGAGTGGAACAGTAGAGCAGAAATCCAATAGCTTTCCCTTTAACTAAACATTTCTTATTGCTGTGTTACAGAACTATTTTTAACACACTGATCTTCAATTTTCCCTTGCATAAGAAAAACTGAACAAGATGCACTTAAAAAAAAGTAGGAGCTAAAATATCATAAGTCTTTACCTGGTACACTAGCAATACAAAGCACATGAGAATTGCAAACAATGAAACTGTCCAGAATATTTCCGGGTTGATTAGCATCAATAATGATAACTTTTGTAGCAGAATGTGTGCTAGTACAGATCCAAACTAGACTGGATAATTCTTCCTGATGTTTCAGCTCCTTCTGCTGGTCCTGAAGCAAAATAAAGGCATAGTAGACATGAACAACAGAAGGAAAAGAAACAAGAATAGAATTATTGCTGTTGATCTTACATTATCAACTACAGAAATATACTTATCGCATGCTTATATAGATTTAATGCCATTGTAAAGTTACAGTTACTGACTTGTCCTCTATGGAGTTTGAATATTCAAGAAAAACATTTTATTCTTGTATAAGAACAACAAAATAGCTACAACTGCACAATTATACAGCTAAAAAGTATAATGCTACAAAACAATGCTATTTACATGCCAGCTACCATGTTTGCTATCACCAGCAATTGAGATGTCCCAATGCACTTCACACCAAAGTTTTAGCGTGATTTCCATTCATTGTGTTAAGTTCATAAACTCATGAAAACTAATGTATACTTCAGCATTCTAATTTTTTCCTTCCCCTCCAAAACAGACAGTACTGGCATAAGCAGTGCATCATTTTAATGTAAAATTGCCTTGCTCCTCATTTACCAACAAGCTGACACAGAAAAAAAGGCAAAAATATTTTAGTCTTTCATTTCAATATCCTAAATATTTTGGGTTGATGATTTCCTGAGAAAAATCTATTACAAAAACCGATTACCAAATATATTATTAATCTACAAATACACAGTAAAGGCGTTTAACTATAAAAACTATTCAACATCCTTTATGGTGAGCTTACCTTGAGCTCTTGGTCTAGTCTATCTAAGCTACTTTGAGATCCTGTGCGCTGCTTGTTGCCATCTGCATCTGTACCAGTCACATCGTTGTAAAATACGCTAGCACCAACAACAGACCCGCCATCTCGCGTTTTCCCTCCTGACAGGTTTACTCCCACAGCACACCACAGCTTGAAAGAAAAATAAATATTTCATTTAAATGTTAAACTACAGAAAGATAAAGATTGCTAATATCAAAATTATGATCTTTCTGCAGTCCACTTTAAGGAATTCATTAACATTAAAGCTATGTATATTTCCACTGAACCTTAAGTTCTGATTCATCTATGATTTATTACAACTTATAAATCTTATTAAATTTATAAGCTTTATTACAGAAAATAATTAAATCTAAAGCTGAAAAAATCATCAAGCTATAGGTCATCCAAAGTACAGTCTTGTATAATACCTCCAAACATCCTACCTTCATAGAGGTATCCTTTTCATCTAAAGGTCTCAGGTAAACAGGTACAGGTAAGTTTTTCATCTTATTGTCACCTTGGCCACCATTTGCTACCTATGCAAAAAAAAATAAATAATAATCAGAAAAACTTTCCCCTTTGAAGACATGTACAATCTTCATAATTAGTTGATTAGATTTTGTTAAACATGCTTAGTTCTGGTTTTCTTTAAAACCACAAGACAACTGACTTTTAAATGTCAAATTTGAGAAGAGCAGAAATGCTGGAATCACTCAAACAGCTGTGAAATACCACCGTTCCCTAATCTCTTAGAATTTTACAGAACAAAGTTGTTACTGTTATATTTGAAAACATAAGCATAATACCTGTTTGTACTTCTGAGGTAAACTCCAGCCAAATGCTTGTACTCTACCATCCTCTTTCTGGACATGTGCTTTCACTTGGCGATACTGTTCTCTTTTCTGCTCTCTGCGTGAGGCTAAACTGGCTTCAGTTCTACAGAAGAATCATTATTAAAAAAACCTGTTACTTAGGCTCTTCAAAATTCTGTGTCTATTGAGTTTAATGGAAGTTCCAATGAAAAGATGTCTGGAAGTATCAGATTATCAAACTTTTGCAACATCACCTGTACAACACCAGGCTTCCTGTAGGCTATTTTTAAGGGACCTGGGAAATACGCAGCAAAAATCAGGAAGTCTACCGTCAGTATCTCTATTGTTAGTATTCTTAAAAAAAAGAGTAAGTGCACAGGTTATGCACTTCTACAGGAAGCTGTGAAGTTGTAAACCAAAATTGTGTATTGCCAAAAAGATGCACATGAGAGAAAAAAATACAGATAGCAGTTAGCCTAACTCATGTTGTATTTTTCTACCGAATTTCAAGTGATAGTATTCATACAGCTATTGCTTAGCTACAATGCTTGGGAATAAAAGTGTACTGAATGCTGCCTCCTGTGCCTAAATGCACTTTATGGAAGGCAGTGATATTTGCCAAACAAAACACTACTGCCAGAATAATCATCCACCACTGAGTATTTCAGTTAGCACTATGTTGATTTCTTAAGTATCAACATTCACTTCAGGAGAACATTATACTTCACTTTGCAGCAATGTTGTTTATCTCAGAAGACTAAAAGAGTAATTACTTGATAGATCATATCTAGCATTATAAAACCAAAGCGTCTTACTCTTCACTGAGGAATTCAAAGGCTTTAGATTTGTCACTAGGTAATTGAGATAAGGTGCTGCTTCTTTTCTTGACTGATGGAGTAATATGTGACGTTGGAGCATTGTATTTAACATTGACAGGAGGTTCTGGTTTCTTAGCTGTATTGCTAGATGAACTGAAGAGCCTGCTAAAACTGGAGTAAGAAAAAAGGAAAAGAAGATAGATAACAGTTAAGATTTTTAATATACATCCTGACTTTCCTGTGCAGGCAAAACACTACACATGCTAGCCTTCAAGCCAGTTAAGACTAAAACTGAAGCCCAACACAGCAGCTACTGCACACGCAGAAACACTCTGAAAGAACAGACACTGATGTCAGTATTAAAAATTCTTGAAGATTTACTATCCCATTTGTTTATTAAATTTATTGGGATCTTCATCTTGAATGAATGTCTATAAGAAACCAATAAAATTAGCATGTGAACATCACAGCTAGAAGACAGTCTTATGATGCATATTAGTTCATGCACAGTGCATTCTAAAAGCCCCACAGACTCCTAGATAGGAAATAGATTAGTTATCAGCAAACCACAACATTAAGAGGATTATTTGATAAATAACTTGTTGTGAATAATACCATTTCAGATTTAAAGAGCTTCAGGTTAGAAAGGAAAACTTGACAGTCAACTAGACTTCACAGAGAAAAAGGAAGCTGAAATAAAGACAATCCACACAAGCTATTCAAGTTTCTATTTTCATAATAAAAAAAGAATCCATTAAAATGTTCAGAACAAGTTCTGGTGCATAGTCAGCTAGGAAAATTACAGCACTTTGGCATTTAACTTCAAAGTGCACAGCCATTCATTAAGTGATGCAGCTTACGATATATTTTGTCTTCAAGAACAGTCTTACCGAGCTGGCATGCTAGGTAACAAGAGGAGAACAATTAAGATATCTCTATCTGCCAAAAGATAATTAGCTAACATATAAAAGTGTGCCAGCTAATTGGTTAGGGTCTTTTATTTATTTTGTCCGTGAGTTGTGTTTCAATACTTACAACTGCCAAATACTTGATCTCTTCTTTTCTTGCATGGCTGGATTTTCTCTTGATGCTCTACAAGAGACGAATTTTAAATTTACTGAGTAAGCATTAATAAAAAGGAAAGGAACACAGTGTTCAATTTATTTAAAAAAAATAGGCTTTGATACTTTCACTATCTGTAACCCTATTTCTTCACATTAGCATTTCTAACCAGAGCACAACATACAAATTTTCACAGGATGAAGCAACACAAACATTTACATTTATTTGCATTGCAAACAACTGGCAAGTGCTCTGCAGACAGAAAAGATAAGTCTGTATAACACTTTACAACGAAAACAGCTAGAAAGCGGAAGACTTTAAAATGCTTTTTAAGGTATTTTAATCATTGCCTTTATATTTTAAAAATATTGTTTTTCAACACATTAGTAAATAAATGATAAAGTGATTGCTCCTGAAGACACACACACAAACAGAGGTAAGCCAAGAAGATTTCTACAAGAGAGAACAGCTACAAAAAAGCAAGCCATGGCTGCCTGGGAACACATATTTCTCTCTCAGACTCAAAGAGAAAATGGCTCACAGATATCAAAGACAATGACAAAAACAAATGTCACCATTGTACCTGACCAGCAGGCGGCAGCAAATGACACTTACTACTGGATATGGAACTGACTCAGGGGATGTGGCAAGAATAAATTGGGGCTGAGTTTTCTTTTTACATCATCCCTTCCAGACAACTCAGTGTTCAGAAGGCAAATTAGACCAAACTGCATCTTTACTGGTTAATATTTAATAAACCTTGCAGTTTTCAAATTGTTCCCTCCTGATCTACCGAAGTTCTTAAATGAGTTACACTCCATCTTGAAGAACCGTGTTAGTATTTTGATATCTCAGCTGATAACGTGGCACACTTAAAGATTTGTGCATGCATACAGTATTTTTTTTTCCTGTACACCCAATTAATAGGAAGATTTCAAAGGTTTGTAATTGTTCTAAAGAACATGCATTTCTTCAAGGCATGCTTATTTTACATCACATGAAATAACACATTTTCACAAAGGTTTCATCAAGAACCCATTCTAACAAGGTAAGTTATATGCATGTAACATTAGAACAAACTTATTCAAAGACAAGTGGGGAGACAAGCAGCAGGTTGATTAAGGCCTCAGCCTACTGATCAGATCGCTCTGCAGTTGTTTTTTTCCTTTAAAAAAAACTTGTGAAATCTAAGGAGCTCCAAAGATTTCAAGAGTCTTACCTTATCATCTCAGTCCATCGGACAGCTTCCTGAAGTTCCATCAGCCTCTCTTTATACTGATTTCTTTCCATCAGAACACGAGCCATTTCAACACGAGTAAAACGCTTCCGCTGAGCGGTAGGGACATCACTCTGAACACACACACACACACACACAAAATGAACAAAGGAGCACAGTACAGCATTGCAGAGTCAGCCTCTGCCTTCAGACAAAAGTCAGTTTAGGGCACAGTTCCAGATTCCAAGTCACTGGGGCTTTGTAAAACTTTATTTTACCCAGTACCTTCTACCTTCACCCTCCTCTCCTCCCATCCTTTGTAATGTAGTTTAATCTGAATAAAAAGCAGTTCAAGAAGAAAGTGACATAATAACAGGCAGAGAGGAAAGAAGGAAAGCTAGAGATGGTAAGTTTACTTGTGCTCTTTAGGTCTTCTGTTTCCTTAATGTGGCGGAAGTTTTCTGCTATTACTTATTAAGCGATAAAGCTTAACTGCGCTCACTAAATACACGTGGACTTCTAACATCCAATTCTGAATTATTTATACAAAATACAGATGCACACATACACCTACATCATCATCCTCTTTAGCTTTCTGTCTTGCTTCCTCTGCTTCTGCACGAGCTCTAAATACAAAATAAAAAATAGCTGCATTAGATACCACAATATTTTTTTTCCTTCTTTTTCATAACCGTAGTATTTAACTTACTTTTTGAGCTCTTCTTCCAGTTCCTTATTCTTCTCTTCAAGCTTTTGCTTTGCTTGTTTTACAGCCTCCAGTTCACCTTGTAGTACATCCTTCTCACAGGTCAGTTCATCCACCTTTGCTATCAAATCATTCTTCACAACATTCAGTGCATTTCTACACAAACATTTAAAACACATCATTACAAGGATTGACTATGGTCTCATAGTTAAGTTAGCTTTATTCGTGAACTTAAAGATCCTCAAAATTTAAGTTTCTTACATAAAGCTACTATAAAAAGTTAGCTTTCTTCAACAGATTAAACCCTTCCACAAATCTCAAACACTGACAAAATACATTTGCACCACTGTATTTGAAAGAAGTAGAGACAACTCAGAACAGTTTGTTTACAGGTTGCATTCCTCAACAGGCCTCCAATGGATTAGATTCTACAGTTACAAGTGTGTTTCTAACAAAAGGTAGGAAGTTGATCTCATTAGGGCATAGCAATGCGTATCCTTACAAAGAAAAGTCATCTTTTGCTCACGAGGTCTTTAGTTTCTTGAGTACCCATTTAAGTTATGTATTTAGCCAAATCTACCTATAAATGAAAAATATTTATATGCTCTTACAAAAGAGCATATTTCAGATTTTCATGCATGAAGATACAAATTACTATTGATTTTTTAAATGAGAAGTAGAAAGGAAGACTGTCAGCCACCCATTTCACACAACTTGGTGTCCCGTCTTCTGTCCTGATCATGTTACGTACTACTATGGTGTAACTGAGTGGTCTCTGCACTTCTCTTACATGGGGTTTCACATCTACCTCTGTTCCACATTAAAGTCGGAGAACATTCAGAGACTAATACAGGTCTCCATAGGAAGCATGCCAACAAATTAAGGACAAATCAGGTATATGGTTACTTTCAGGTACATTTTACACACTGCATGTGTAAAATGCGCAGCTATGGAGAGCTCTGAGCAGGTATGCTTATCGTTTAACACTGAAGTGGCAAGAGTTCAGCATTCTTTGATGACAGGTATCTGAGGATTTACTCGGAAGCATAACAAAGTATCAGAGAAGAGCAGGAATTTTTTACATACACATTCACACTTACTTTGTCTCCAACAGTTGAGTGTTTTCCAAAATAAGGTTTTCTACCTCACGACCCATTCCTTTCCAAAGGAAACAAACACATGAGATTAGCAGATGAAATGGTTATTTTTACAAGCTATGTTTTACTTTTTGTCTAACAACAACTGAACATTAAGTATGTAGCTTGGCAGAGAACTGAGCTATCTGAAGTTTCAGGACCTACCTTCTACAATTAGCTTTCCCCTCCACCTTCTCAACCTGCCTTCAATTAAAGACTAAAAGCACCCTTGGCTGACAGCAGGCTAGAGCTACCTCCACCTATTCTATACATTTTGAAGATGTTACAGTATTACTAATTAAAAAACAAAAAGCAAAAAAAAAAAAAGCATCATCGGGGAAGTACTACTCCATGAAAAGTTAAGTTTAAAATGCTTATCTGTCTTTTATACCATGTAAGATTCAAAAGCATATAGATGATATATAAAACATGCTGAACAAAGCTCAGATTGCAAAAGCCCTGCAGACCTCCCCAGAGCAAATGATACCTTACCAAAGAAATTATGGTCTTTAAAGCCCATGCATTCCATGTAGAGCAAAAACAAGAACAAGAAATATTTCATGTAAGGTGTAGTATGGGTGAAGAGAAAATATTTAGATTTATGAAATAAGAGTGAATTAAAACAAAGCCACCACCAATAATTTGAAGTGAAATGTGATGTGATTAGAAGCAGGATTTACATGGAAGATGCTAAAAAAAAGTTAGGCTCATCACAACCATTTCTATTGGTTGGACCTCTTACAAAAAAGAGTAATTTAATAGAAGTTCATCTTGGCTTCTGTGAAACAGTTTAGAAGCACAATACTTTGAAATGCTAAACCATTCAGTACAAGATTCAAAGAAATATGCTACTACAAAAAAGTACACTTAGCTCTACGTAACTAATTTAATATTATTTAAAATTCTGGAAATTAGTTTCTAACCCCCTAATGCTTGCATGCATAAAGTAGTCAGTTATAGTTTTGTTTTTTTTTAAAAAGCAACTTTTAGAAGAATAATCACTTTACATCTTATCCTGCACAGCAAAATTATTTTCCAATTAAACCTCCCACTGTTATCATATTGATGAAAATAGAAATTATGCTAATTCAAGATCAACACAACAAAGAAGTCTCTTAATGGTGGAGGCCTTTTAAAATATTCTATAAACACAAACTTTCAAGCAACTTTGATAGACTTAAAAGATATTTTGATAACAAAAAATGGTACTTAAATAGACATGCAAGTCAATTTCCTCTCTTGAAATTCCTTACTATGAGTTTAGGATTAGAAGTAAATGACATTTAAAACTGAAGGAACTTGGATCACCTGAGGTTACTTTATCAATAACTACAGAAATTCCTTACACTACAGTCCAAGGGTTTTAATAAAACAGCTATTGCTTTTTATATGTTTCCAGTATGCATAGATAAAACTAGCTAGGATCACTTCCAACAGGTTTCAGGATCCTTTTTAATGCAAGAACAAAAACTAGAAAGCCAAGAGTGCAAAGGCAAAAAAAAAAGTTACCAAGCAGGGAAAAAATGCAGAGAATGTATTTTATGAGAGCAGCAGCCAAGAACGCCTAACTGTAGAAGCAACAGATTTCAAAGAATTTTTTTTAAAAAAGAAGCATACACACCAGAATATTCCCCTGGGTATGCAGCCCAAGAGAAAACAGATTAGAGAATCCCAATTAACTATTTTTACAGATCTCAAAATTAAAAATAAATGGTCACTTAAAGTGGAGCCAAATGCTTGAAACACACCAACTATCCTGAATGCAGATGTGGCTTTTAAGCACCACAAAGTAGTTCAGACTATGGTTGTATTTAAGTTACATGGTTATTATATAGTCAAACTATTAGATCACATTCTGCATAACATACATTTATAGCAGTATGTTCATTTTCCACATACTGGTATTTATAGCAGAGGGTTTTACTGAAAATGCTAATTAAGACAGTAAAACCTTTGCTACATTATTCTAAAAAGTGTATTATTTTTGCATATGGAAAAGTATGTATTATCAGGAGACCCTGACAGAAATTGGGTTTCTTTAAACAATTTGTCATTCAGATAAGAGACAGAAGTTGCTATATCTTAATATTTCTCCGGTACCTACATTTTTTTGCGCACAGAATGTGCCATTAGTTGTCCCTGTGATAGAGGGCAAGAGTTTTGGATGAAATATGTTCAGCAAGAATGGGATGGTCCTCACTGCTCAGGATTCAAAGCAGTACAGAATAACATCCATGAAAACTCCTCTCTCAGACTAGGCCCATTACTCAAGTGGGAAATACTTGGCAGAAATGCCCCCTACGTTATATTAAGTTTCTGGTAGAAAGCAACCACCAGAAATCCAGACCACACACACAGCAGTTCTAAATTATTAATAATCTTGATTTCTGGCTTCTGACAGGGCAATTAATGATTTTCTATATGCAACCTAACACATGCACGAGATGCATCTGTATTTTATATGTTTTCCATAGTACCAACTTTCATTACTTCAAAATGAGGCGTGCACAGTGGTATATCCAAAAATAACTTGTGATAATACTAGATAGTCATTTATGGAAAGATCCATTTTTCCCCCCCACATGACCTTTTAGCTCCTGATCAATGCATGTCCCCAAAACCTTCACTTTGTTCAGTTAGCACACAAGCAGCAGCAAGACATTTGGTGGGAAAGAGGGAAATGTGTTTCTTCCCCTTCCCCTGCTTTTAATTAATAGTTTGATTCTCCAATTACCACCACTGCATTATACTGCAATTTTCTTACAAACCACACAACTTCCACAGAGTTGTGATAAAGCCAGGGCATTACAGACTGGCATAACGTGAATTAAACTACCTAAAACTGAAGATTACTTTGGTTGAAGATGTTTTCTGACACAAAGGTTTTATATTATACTATACTCTATTTCAGTTTTCCCTATAAGTACCTAAAAACATTATGGCTGATAGTATATGTCATTTTTTTGCATAATTCCAATAACCACCTTAGGATGACAGTCAGGTATTTTCATGCAAATGACTCTTAACAGTAAGTCTACTAAAGACAATTATACACTCCACTAACAAAGAAAACTCTTCTGAACATGATCTTTAAAGAACCATTCTTACCCAGTAAATCTGCACCTTCATCCACATCTCCAATTAGGCCAGAACCAGCAGATGACAGCTCTTCAAAGAGTGACTCTGTATTACGGTCAAATGCTTTGTTCTCTATGCCTTTGGTAGGAGTGCTGTTAAAGAATTAGAACAAACATATCAAAAAGGCAGAAGTCCATTCCCACTCTGAAGAAAGTTTTCTCCATATTTTTTTTCTTTTTGCCAGTAGTTCATTTGTTACCCTATAAAAACAGAATAAAAGTTTTAGAAGCTTTTGTCTTAAAGTCCTAAATTCTATTTTTATATGTTTTCCTAATGTTACCCTTCATAAGCAAATGCCTACAAGAAGCAGACTCAGGCAAAGGCACTCTACCAGCAATGGGATTCTCCCATCAGAATCTGAAGAATGCTGTAGCACTTGAGGAGTCAGTCCTAAATCCAGATTTTGAAGGCTGGGTAAAATCACAAGAGGTCAGCTTAACAAACGCTAGTATCTTGAAACCCAGATTCGAGGGCAAAAGGCCTCTTGGTACAGACCCTCAAAATATGAAAAGAATATTTAGGTAGTATTAAGCGTGCTGTAATATGAAGTACCCTGCACGTTCACTTGAAGTATAGTGACAGAATGAAGAACTGCTGTTACACTTAAAACCTCCTGAGGAATCTGGGGAAAGAAACAGGGTCACAGAAGTAGGAGATTCATTATATAATGCATGACCTCGGTCTTAAAATTTCAAAACAAGTAAAGAGATGAAAACTGAAGTCTGGTACCTTCTAAAACTGGTTTTCCTACTCAAATCACATCACACAACTTACCTAGAACCCTTATATCCACTGAGATCTTTATCCATATCCAGCTCTGGAGTTGACTCAATGATGGCCTGAACTTCAGACTTTTCTTCATTTTCATTTCCACCTAGGTAAAATCAAGTAGTATGTCTCCATAAATCAAAAATCACTTTAAATTGTGACACACAACATTACACACATTAAATTAATATTGAATTGATCATCAACTTAACAGATCTGTGTTCAGAGACTTGTTTAAGCAACTAAACAAGACCTATGGATTTTGATACCCTAGCACAGACATTGGAATTTCTAAGCAAGTCTCTCTTATAGATCAAGTGAAATTTAAGAAAGTTATTGTACAGCAGAAGTTTATTTCAATGTAGTTTATCAGCACTCTTGGAAGGCTTCAGTTTCTTTGGCATCCACACTGAGTAAACACTATCCTTGCCTGTAACTGAATTGAAGTTCCGGCTGCAACTCTCACCAGTAATAGGCAAAAAATCATTTTTTAGAGAAGGCCTTTCTCTAATCACTAAATGGTCATTATTTCCCACTCCTTTATATTAGCAATCAAGGAACATCTACCTCATTTCATGACTTTTTGTGTCTAGATGAGTGTTACTTCTGCTGCTCACAAGGGAATGTCATTTATGACTCTGATTCTAGAAAAATAAGGACTAATACCACCAATAAACAACAGACTTGTATCTCTCACCAATATTTCATTCTCCTAAAAATATCAAGTAAAAAATATTTATCATTTCTGGCAGAATTAAGGCATTTCATTAAGGGTTACGTATAGGTCCATAATAATTCATTTACTAAAAAGTATATGCGGCTCACCAGTGGACACATTTCTTGTCTCTTGAGCTACCTGTACTTCAATATTCTTGCTTACGTCTGGCTTTTCACTCTGCTTATCTGTGCCCTTCGCAAGTCCTTCAACATCTTCCTTCTGAGGAGTTTCAGCAGGCAATGCAGGTATATCAGAAGCAGCCGTGGATGCTGGAGTAGTAGATTTTGAGCCTGCTTGGCTAACATCAGAGAGCTCATCCTAAAATGGATGAATTAGCATTGAAAAATCAGCATAAGTTAAAATATTAGAAGAGTCATAGTTGTTTCTAAAGAACAAGTGCCCAAAATCCTCCATTTTTCTGAAGAATATGCAGATCTAAAGAAACAGGAACGAAAAGAGTAACTTAAGCCAGTATTACCAGATTCATGGCTGTGAATAGCTAAGGCTGTGGTTTTGCTCCTGTTAAAGAGGTTGTAACTACAAAATACACACCCTTATTTTAATATTATTTTAAAATCTGAGATTATGAAGTATACCAACAGGTTTATGATGCTTTTCTATTAAGTATTACACAGCAGTGTGTATTCCCGTATTAGTAATCCTTCTAGCTGCACAGTAAATTGCTGACAGTCTTCCCAAAGCTGCTCTAAAATGTGCTTTTCCAAAACTCGTATAATGTCTAAAAATAGCCTCTCAGAGGATACTCAAGTACTGATGCAGAACACGCATTAAACTAGTGTAGAACTACAGCACGTAGAACTGTACCAGCATCTTAACCGTGACTTAAACAGCAGCATACCAGTGAACAAGATCTCTCTGTAGATACAAACACCAACTGGTTATTTAGGCCACTGTTTTCCAAAGTGTTAGAGAAATATCCTTGGGAAACAGATGAAATACTGAGACTGCTACATGCAAAATGAAGGCAGGAAAGCAAGTCTTGACAAAAAGCTCTTTTATGGTCTTGTTTGTGAATCAGAGGTGAAAGCAAGGCTCCTAGGCATCCCGTGACATCTAACAGCACTCATCTGTTAGCTCAGGAAACCAAAACATGACAAGAAAGAAGGAAGTTTATATTTTGTGAAGCTTTAATTCATTGTACTGCTCGCATCCTTTTTCAAGAAGAAAGTGAAGCTGAAGTTTAAGGTTGCTTAAAAAACAAAAAACCTTGCAAGCAGACACACGTTCTTAGATTTGCATTAAGTGCAACATTCATTGCAAGTGCAAGATTACTAGGAGTTGTAATTTTTTTATTTTTATTTATTTATTTTACACTTCTGCTACTTCCTTGCAAGGTAAGACTTCATTTTCTGAGGGCAGGAAGACACACATCTGTGTATATCTGCATAAATGAAAAGCTTGCATCACATAGTAACATCTCCACTTGGAATTTGCAAGCATGGAAATAAACTCTTTCCTTCAATATCTTCTTATCAGTTAGGAAATTGATAGCAATTGACTTATTGATCTTGAAATTACCCCCAAAAGAATACATTATTCCACAGTTACTCCAGAAAACGAAACCAAGATTCTAAGGTGTTATATGAGATATTTGGTATCCATTTCCAAAAAAAAAAACAACTACACTATCTACCCAATTGTTTATTGAATTTGTTAAGTTCAGCCACTGGATAATGATTCATACTTTACCAAGTAGTTACAGAAAGGAGGAAATGATACCTCTTACCAAGGGAATCCAGAGATCATACAAACAGAATCAAGCCTTAACAGAGCCAATGGTTCTCCTCAAACATTTCTACATCTTTGTATTCCAAAAGCATCCACTGACTGATGCAGCACAGACTGACCACTGACTTTCACACACAAAACTCCAGAAACACGTCTTGATAGACAAAGAAAATAGTGAAGAGAACAGCCCTTTGCTTAAAGGAATTTCAAGTAACCCCATACTTTACATTTCTGACTTAGCTAGCTAAAGAAAAAAATGCAGTAGATAACTCTCAAAAACAATGCTCATTAAACTATTGTGAATGTTTGGTCCAAAAACTAATAAAAACAAAATGCAACTCCATGAAGTGCAGGAAAATCAGAATATCTCAAAGACCAAGCATTTGGAAGTCAGTGCTAACTTCGCGAATCTGACCTTTTTGGCAGTGTTGCCAGTTTTCCTGAATACTGCAAAATTAGTTTAAAAATTATATCATTAAAACTGGAGTAGTTGTGGCTCACCTGCAATACCTTGCAGAAATAAGTAGAAGAGAATGAATGGAACATACACAACTGTACTGAGTAATATTGGAAGACAAGGTAATGTTCCTTCTGTACTGTTCCTTCTGTATTCCTACAGATTACTTTGCCTTTTTAGTCTGGGTTTCTCCCTGACACTTACTGTTGTGATACTTTACGAGGAATTACTGTCCATCAATGAATTGCAAACATGCCTGAAAGCAGCAGACCCTTACTTTGTACTTGCTGTTAAAGTATTTAGAGAGAAAAATCAGAACTAAAAGAAAAAATTTCAAATTCTGGTTATGACCTCAATATATCATGTCATCCCACAGGTTCACTTCAGAACTATTTTATGTTCACAAATATAAATCTGCTTTGGACTAAAGAAACTTACTCTGACTGAATAGGCTTTAAAAGTTAGTTTGCATTATTTTCCACATTCTTCTAGTAGAGTTGAGTGGAACTATACCAAGAAACCTTTTTTTGATGACATATAGTAGCCATTATAATCTTTCTAAGGGCACAGGATGGGATCAGAAATTCCCCTTTTTATTCCAACTCCACCTATTCTTAGTCATAACTAAGAATATGTATTTCAGTCAGCACTCTTAAAGAGCTCTGTTAATTCGTTGAAATCAATTGGCATGGGACAAAGGGAACAAGAAAACTAAAATCCAAGATGGCACAATGGGAATAGTGTGGTAAGTGACAATTTTTTAGATTCAAACTCCTGTTGTCACTGATACCTTTTTATAGTTCATCGCTTCCCATTAGCTCCATGTGACCTCTAGATTAAAAAAATAAAATCAAGTTCCAGTTACTTCTGGATTGCTTTTTATTTATTATCAGTTTAGTATTCTTCTGCTGTATATTAAGTTCATTTAGGAATTTCCCCTCAGCTGCACACATCTTCAGAAATAACAGCACATCCATATCTCCTAGGACACCTTGGCAGCATCAGGAGGCTGAGTCTTTACACAGTTTGGAGTTCTTCAACCTGCAGCCCGCTGCTCCTGCTGTGTTCGTGCACCCTACTCCCAACCACTAAGCTCACCACACACCAACACCACTCCTCTATTTTTCCCCTTTCTGCAGCTCGCTCTATGCCACCTCCCACTGCTGGGACACAGAACAATTGGAGAAATTATAGCCAAGCTACACGTAAGGGAAATCACATCACAAGCTAATTTAGGAAAGTTAGGTCACTCAACTCTACGGTAGTCTGAGAGAAGGCAGCGGCTGCATTAGAGTACTGCCTGTAGCCAAAGCTTTCCTTCCAAAAGCATATTGAGTTGGCAGACCTGCTTACCTAGTTACATACCTAGGCTGTAAAGAAATAGTGACTGGCCTTTAGAAATGGTCATCGGTCAGGAAAAAACACTCTTGGGAATAAGAGAATTGCATTACCGCTTGTTTGCAAAATACACAGCCGTGTAAACGAACGTGATTCAGGGTTCTGCCTCTTCTCTTTCATTTCCATTTTCCTCTCTACCGGCAGCAAAGTGTAACCTTTTTATAGGGGTTTCTCCTAATGCACAGGACAGCCACACTAACAACTTACCTTCAGGCTTGTGTGGGATCGTGGCTGGCTTAGCTCGTGGAATTTCCAGTGCTCTGACCCAGGTGTTTCTCCTGCTTCTCTCTGAGCTTCAGGCGTAAGCAGTGCATCCCCTGGAGGTAACGGGAAGATGCCCAGTGATATTGGACGCTCCTTTCTGTTTGAAAAAGGACAGATTTTGTCAGTTATTTCAGATGTCACATAGCTTTTCCTGTACACCTTTGAAATCAGCAGGGAAGTGGTAAAATTACAGGTTCAAATGTTCATAACCTGTTCTCTACTGAACATACAATGCAGCATATGCAGTTTGTATTACAGCACATACTAATTCCACATTTCACATGATTTGATTAATTGCAGATTGGGCTATTCCATGGCTTTAGGCAGCAACATTGATTGCACTGAATCTAATCTATAGCAAACTAACAGAAACATAACACAAACAGCAGTTTAAAACAGAAATATCTACTTCAGAAAAATTAGTTTTCAGCAGCCACTCAAAACACTTTTTTTTTTTTTTTTTGCAAGATACTCTCTAACAGCTTCAACAACTATATCAGTAATATAAGCATTTGGGAAAGTTGTAAGACATCGACCAAAAGTTCAAATTTAAGGTCACATGAATTATATTCATTTGTGTAACTGGGTAAAATAAACAGGTCAAGGAATTACAAGTGTTAAAACCAGCCCAGCTTAAAAGTTTATAGTTTTAACTTTTTAAGACCAGTTCAGTACTCTGCTTTACTGTAGGGCCACAGAAAAATTTGAAAACAGCAAGAAAAGAGCAACCAATGCCATGACGTGACTGCTTCCATAAGTAGCAGTACTGACAATGTTACATCAACTGCAGCTTAAGATTTACTTCAACGACATGGAAGATAAATAACTTCATCCTAACTCCTCACTACCTTTGCTAACTTCATCCCTTCTCTACAACAAACAACATTTGGAAGTTCCAAAGCTTTGTGTGTTGATCCCTTCCACAAAAGATTCCCAAATCCAGTCTTGCTATCAATAGTGGTATCAGTAAACAGAAAAAGATTAATACTTCCTGATAGCAAGAGACAAAAACATTGTGTAGAATGCAATTCATGGGATGCTAGAGCCAGCCCTGAAAAGGAAAAATATCAGCCAGGCATAGAATTGAGACAAAACAATGTATTTGTTGAGTTAGAACAATGAAATACAGAAGCAAAAAATGGGACCGTAATCAACCAGTGCAGCTCAAGCAAAGTTTTCAGTATACTGTAGACCAAAAGATCAAAGTGCACACAAGTGATGGCAGAAGACTGAGCTTCATGAGAAAATATTGCCGTTAACTATTCCTACGGAGATAATCCAGACAATATTGCAACCGGAGAGATTTTGTATATTTTAGCATTATAATGAGTCAAATCACCACCTCATCTTTTTAAAAACCAGGCTTTTCACAAATTAAACTTAACCGTGACACAATTCTATGCAGAATTAGTACCTACTTATAAGCTATATGCAAAACCACAAAAAGGAATGTTAAAAAGCATAGGAAAAACTTTTTTAAATTTTAAACCAAGAAGAAAAGTTAGTCAAGAATGGATTGTATTTAGAATTTAATCAATGAAAAAGTCAGCAAAAATAGCAATATTTTAATAGTAAACGGTTTGGCATGAACCTTTGCAGTACAGAGATACAAAGATTCCCTGTCATAGGAGTCTCAAACTCTCACATTGCTCGTGTCTTGGTCTTTCATAAATATCGTTCCATCTTGTTGTTAATTCAGGAGTAGTTTAGCACAGCAAATCAGGCAGTAGTTTAGCACAGTAGTTTAGCACAGCAAATCAGGCAGCAAAGCAAGTAAAGCAAAATTAATCAGGGTTACAAAATAAAAAGCATCATATGGCTTGCATTTTTCAAAGTTACTGCTCTGATAAGTTTTCATGAAAAAAATAGCCAAAGAGCTAAAGAGAATTGGATTCCAGCAGTTACCGCTATTGTAATAGGTGCTGCTTTTCTTTAGATTTCCCACAACTCTAATGCATGCAGGGAACAAAGGACACCACATAAGCTTAAGTTATGATAAAAGACTGAAAACATTTCATTGGTTAAGAAATCCGGCAGGGAAAAAAAGGAAAAAAGAATCCCTTCAGTCCAAAAGAAAGCTTATAAAGCATGCATTGTGAAGGGCCCCTTGCTTTGGAAAACGCCTCCTGGAGCAATGGTTCGAAGGAGACAGATTTGTTTGCTTTGTAGTCTTCAGAACAGAGAATTGAAACAAAACAGGTACTGGAAAAAGAGTTCTCAGCTGAGAAGTGCTTTTTTGGTGGAATAGGTTCATTATAAAATTTATTTGAAACTATTTTGATGTGCTTAAAATACTGTTCAGGTGAATTGCAAGACTGCACTGTAAATGAAGTTTGAAAAGAGGCCTTATTTTGGACATTAAGGCTTCCTATGTGATGCTGGATGCCTGCATTAAAAGAAATTATCTAATTAGACTAAAGCAATCTCAACTTATTCACAGGTTGTTGACTATTCTGAAATAAAGCATTGGAGCATTCACAGGAACCTTTACGATAAACAACCAGATGCTCTGTTTTAACAGCTGGCTAATGTGAAAAACAAGACAATTCTTTTACAACTGGATTCCTTCACCCTATGTTTTTACCTTTTTGATATGAATAATAGACTAAGGAACTAAGCTCCAATTCCCATAATTCTTAAAATATATTACTAGGAAGAGTTGATGTGTGTGTGTGGGGGGGGGGAAAACAGCTTCCAAAAAACACTCAAATCCATGAAATATTTACCAGGGAAGGAAAAGCACATTACAAAAACATGTTAACCTATCTGACTCCTTAAATGTAGGAACTGTAATGAAGTTTTCTGAACCTGAAGCTCTGTATTTTGCTGTGCTGCTTTTGTTTTGTTTTTAAGAGTTGGGGGTTATTGAATATGGGTTCAGGTTTTTTGCTCCTCTTAAACAAAAACAGCCCAACTAAATCAGTCTAGATAGTTACACTATTTCTCTGTATTTAATATGCATATTTATTCTCATCAGTAACAACACATGGTTTTTAAGCTACTGATGGACTTGAAAGCTTTGGAAAAAGCCTTCTTTGCTCAGAGACCTAAACTGAAATGCATACTACCATACAGCATCTACATGTGCTGTGTATCAAGGAGAACATCACATGGCTCTTTCAGAGGACATTTCCAGCATTTTTCACACTCAAAGTTTGTTTTTGCCCTTTATTTTTTTGAAATTAAGTTCACCAACAGTGAGAAGCATGTCAAGTTTTCAGGTCAGAAAGCTACATTAAAATTTTCCAGTTGCTCTCTTTTTGTAATTATGGTACAAAAGCATATCAGGATTACTTTTGGTAACCATATTCTTATGTATGTCTGGTACTGCTCCAGGCAACTAGGACACAGAACATAACTTGAGGGAGGACAGAGAGCTGGCAGGTTGCCATACAAGTACAGAAAAGAGGAGAGGATAACATTTGGCTGAACAATAGTGAATAGGCTTTAAGAGCTCTAATGCTTAAATAATTAAAGATTTTTTTCCCCCCACGAATCAATAAACATTTTTTTTTTTCAATATCGTAATCAACTAATTAGTATGTATTTGAACAATTATCAATTTGCTGTTCTTATGCAATTCTTTAGATTAAAAATGAATGGAATGTATTAGTACAAGGTCTCAGTCTGCATATATTTATGGCTACACACAATCAGCCAAGTACCTGACAATACAACAAATGTGAGCTTGATTCATGAGATTGTCACCACAGCATTTTTTTTGCAGGTTACCATCAACCAAAACAATAGCTTTCTTAAAAGAACAAAAATACATTAACAGACCTTATAACTTGTTTAAGCAAAAAACACCTACATTTGAATGTTTAAAAATATTATCACATCCCAGTCCATAAACATTAAGTTTATAGAAGAATTTGAAATTTATGCACAATTTGCATCTTTAATTTGTCCTTGCTCTTTTTGTTTGACAAGAAAACAGAAAGCAGAGAAAAAGAAAGAGCAGGAGAAGCTAAGGTTCAGTGGGTCAGAGTACCTGAGTATCCTTGGTAGGTTCTGCGTCAGAGCTGGCACACCAGTAGAAATAGAAAAGTGCACAAGCAGCAAAACAGAGAGAGATACCAAGATAGCCGAATTAATGACCACCGCCCCGCCAACGAAGCCAAACACAAATAGCAGCATGCATCCAGGATTCATGGCGCTGTGCTGGCATGGTGAAACGCCGGAACCAAGAAGGCTACACAGAGGCCGAGGGTGTATCTTTGTAGGCAAAGTCTGTCATTCAGCCGCTGCCACAAAAACAATGCCATCAGCAGCAGCTTTCCACTCTTCTGCAGCAGCTCCAAAGCAATGACATCACCTCTCCTCCCCCTCGCACCGAGCCGCCGGGCTCCTCGCAGCATCTATGCAGCGACGCAGAGACACAGCCAGCCCAGGAGTTCTTCTCCCCTCCTTCCACGCAGAGTTCATAGGCTAGAAAGCTCAAAATCTGCATAATATATTCACACTGAGCCCTTAGAACAAGTGGGTATCAAGATACACACCACCAACCTGAACACAAAGCAACAGCACGGTATCAATTATTTTGTCACAGCTGCTGGCATTTTTTTCCTACCTACCTGAATGTAAACACCAAAAAAAAGCTGAAATTGAGATATACTTTGTACGTTAGCCTTAATGTTTAGCAGTACAACAGCAAAAGCTTTTCTCTACTAGTTTCTACGCTATTCTCTTACTGCATTCCAATCATACAACAAATCTTTCTGATTCAGCCAAATCGTTGTTGTAGGATTAAAGAACAAAGTCTTGCAAACACAAACGAATGGATTTTTCTTTCATTTCAGGGTGAGAGCATAATAAATAGCTTACCTAATTCTACTGTGTGTAGTGGATTCTAACTGTTCACCCCCTGTTAGCTGATGAAGTTTGGTTCTTTCCAAGTGCTCCATATAATTGTGAATCATCTGTTTAAAATGACAGAAACAGTAAAATTAATACTACTGGCTTTTAGTACAGTTGCATAATTCTTAGCTAATACAATATAGTTTTTTCTTGTAATGCTGAAAATAGTAAAAGCATTCAGAAACGTTAAATAGATAAGAGAAAGAAGTAAAATTATAGTGTGTAAGGCCACAAAAACCAGCAGAGAATCCCATAATTTTTAAAAAAAGAGAACTTGTGCATTCATGCACAGGAAATATCCTAATAGCATCCAAAGTGCATGTAGTAAATTCAAAACTCTTGTTTATAATAAGCACCATATTCAAATCCATTTTAGGTGCTAAAACCTCTAATTATAGTAAATTAGAATATCTGCTTGACATGACATTTTATTGCCTAACTGCAAAAAATCTGCAAAAGATCTGCAATCTCTTCTCTTTCTCCCAACATTTAAATAAATTTAACTTCTCTTATAGAGAACACAGAAAGCTTTGGTTTCAAATCACCTAGTTGGACTCCTCATAAAAAGGAGGGAGTGCCTGTGATTAGTCCTTGAGAAGAGCTCCGATCGCTTCCTCTCCTTCTGTGAAGAGACAGCCATGGGCCAACATGCTGACTCCTGCAGTCATGACTTATTTAATGAACCCTGATTCCAATCAGCCTAAGGACAATGCTGCTCAGCAGACAACTGATCTGGGTCGTGCATGGAGAGAAGTAGCAGGTATTGCCACATCATTCTAAAAGGCTAATTTGGACACATCTTCAGAATGAAAGATAGAAAAGTCTGAAGAGCATTGAAAGCCTGGAGAGAACCCTACATGACTATTTTTAGCATTTCTGTGCTCACATTCAACATTAATAGGGCACTCAGAAAAGGGAAAAAAAAAATCATAGGTATATTGCACAAGAATTCAGTGCAATTTTTTTCCAAAACATATTCAAGCCATGTCAAAGGCTTCTTTCTGGAAATTATACCTATTCTGTAAAACTAGAATTTCTCAGAATCACAAAATATTCCAAGTTCGAAAGGCTCCAACAAGGACCACCATGTCCAACTTTTGTGGACGCACTTTCAGAACACCTTTATGAACAAGTACCTATACAACTAATACTATATATGTACTAATACTATATATGTACTAATACTATATATGTTTGTGAGGATATGTTCAAACATCAGGACTAAATTCAGCAAGACCTAGAAACCTCCACCTACATGTTTCTGTCAAGTCAGGCTTCATGTGTCCAAGGCTACTAAGACAGGAGTTCAATGCACACACCAGTTGACAGCATCAGCTACATATGGATAAATATTCTTAGTCTAAAATTCTCATATTACGAACAGATTTAAGATATCCTGATTGATAGGCATCATATAAATCAATGTTACATGACATACAGATCTTTTCCCTGCATTTAATCGAAATACTTTTTTCTGCTCTGAATTGTATTATCTTGCTATTTTTAGAGAAACATTATATAATGTACTTTAACTGCCGTCAAAAGCTTACAAAATTTATCCTCCCAAACGATACAAATGCAGCGTTTTACTACAACCACCTCATCAAAAAGAACTGAAAACTCCACTTTCAACTACCCAATGTTTCTTGTTTTTCCTGTTTACATCAAGGAATCAAAATCAGGTGTTCCAATATTTCCTGAGCAGGGTTGTACATAATAACAAGTCTATAATTCAGAAATCCCAGAGAAAAAAACAATCATGAATTAGTTTGAAATGTATGTAAGACCATTCAGTATTGTTTGTATGCCTCCACCCACCATAGAAGGGAATTATTGCACAAAACTCATCCTACCTGGAAAAATGTCAATTTGTAGGGCAGCATTATTTTTAAAAAATAAAGTTTTACACAGAACATCTGGTTTTTCTTTTTTTTTTTTTAAGCCACTGAACAGAAGCTAAGGAACTAGTACCTTTCCAAGGAACAGTTACAACATGGGAAAAAAAGAGTAGGGTCAGTAAAATCTGTCTAACTTCTGTGTTTTACAAAATATGTTGTTTAACCTACTTTCTTCCCTCCCCTCAGCCTGTTATTCTTTTGTTTACTGAAATGTCTCATCATATTTATTACCCACATACAGCAGCTAGAGGGCAGGTCAATTTAAAGGACTAAGCAGTTTAGTATTGCTCTGCAGATGAAAATAATGCTGATGGTGAAAGCAGCATATCCATAGATCTCATGCTTCAGCACAAAGCGCATAAGCTATAAGAACACAAAAGTAAGATGAGAAAGGCAAACGTATGCATCTTGTGCACGTGCAGTGCAGCACAGCAATTTCCCCACAGATTCAGGGTACAGATGCCTGCGGTGTCCCCACAGTCAGAAAAAACTATGTAAAGCTTACACACTGCCTTGATCCAGGGTCACGTGTATGAAACTTGGCAATATTGGAATATCTTCTGCAAGGAGTTGAATTCCTCACCCTCCTTCCCTACACACGGGATGAGGGGCTACACAGCTGGTGCCAGAAATCACATAATGTGAGACACAGCCCATGGATTCTCAACTTGTAGAAATCGGTATAATCAAAGCCTTGAAATGATAAATGCTGTAATTCATTGAGAAGTTATCTCAAAGTGCTCCTTTGCAACAAAATTTTGAAGACTCCCTCCAAAACCACTGGGATTTGAACTAGACGACATGCAGTGGCCCTTTCAACCAAAATTACTGAGCCTCAGTATATCCTTGAAGTGCACCATCTTCACCCAAATAAATGTCTCATGAAATAACATGCTAGAAGTCAGGGCGCTCAAAATTCAATCAAGAATGTTAAGAATACTCCATTATCTCAAGTTTTAATGTTACTGATAACTTAAGAAATGGAGTATCTACTGTTCTTACAAAGTTATAGAAAAGGACAGATAATAAATAAAAGACCACAGCTACTGTTGTCTTTCACAGAAGTTGCAGTCAATATTCAATCATTCATAACCTTCTCCTACTGACAGCTCACTTTGCTGCCTCCAAAGGTCACAAGTATTTTGAATATGACCAATTGCTCCAAAGACAACATAATAAATACCAACCACTCTTCATCATTTTTGTGATTAAATACATTGCTCAGTTACCAATAGATGAAGGGATTAAAGAAAGCTCAAAACTTGGAAACGTTAACTTCCATAGTTAACAGTATTTCAAAATTCCTATTCGATCATTTCAGGGCACATGAAATAGACAACTATAACAAGTGCTTGAACACATTACTGCATCAATACTCAAGTCATTCCCCTTGAACAGAAGCAACAGCCATCCAATGTCTTCCCATCTCAAGAAACACTCAGTTTCATTAACACATACGGCATGTGACAAGTTCTAGAAGTATGAAATATTACAGGTTTTTCTCCCTCAAACTTCTGTGCTCAGTGAAAGACGAACATCCTGGCACTAGTTTGTATTCCTACCCTTACAAATAATCCCTCAATATACACAAGCCTTTCACTTCTTTTGCCACAAAGGTGTATAAATCCATAACCCCAGTCTGAGCATTTTTCTTTAACCGAGTTAAAAGCATCTCCTTCATGCCTTCCTTTCTCTTCTCGTTCCTTTTCGTGTCAAGGCTTCAGCCCCCTGAGGACAGCAGTTGGCAGTTCTCTCACTGTCAGATGAGGCTCTGCACGACAGTGCTCACTGTTCAGCCTGCAGATCCAGCCAGGTTTGGCACAAGCAGCTCTTCCCTTTGGGAACAGGTGACCAACTGTGTATATATAGACATTTCTGTGTCCCACATAATCTAGACCTATTAAGGTAATGGACGTTTTTAGAATCTCCTTGATTTAGTACATGAGTCCTAAATGAACTCCATGTAACTCTTTTACCTTTAAGGGTTTGTGATGAGCTTGTCACCTCGGTAACATTCCCACTGATGAACCAGATGCTTCTTTATCCATATAAAAGACGATGTTGCTGGCAGTTACAATAACATGTAAAGATGCTAAATCCAGGTTTTTACATCTAGGTGCCAATGTTTAGCATAAGGCTTGAGAAAAACAATACGTTGGAACAAATATCCAAAGTATAACCTCAAAGACACCAAGTGTGGTCCCCAGGCTCAGCCAAAGCTGGAAGCATCCCTCTCCATTTAGCCTTCTCTTCCTGTTTCCCCACACTGTGACCTGCCCAGGACACTTGTTTATCCAACTGAACCTGACAAAGTGCACACCCAATGTCAGGGATAGGCTCACTGTTCTGTCACATTGTATCAGTGCAAAACAGTGAGAAATTTGCATGGCCCAATTATGCTTCATTAAACTAAGCCCATATTCTGTGTCAGGAAGAGCGATATCGAACCATCTGAGCCTTGTGTTTCCCAAAAGATAAAAAAGTGCTTGCTTAAGCAGAAGTTTTATTCTGGAAATCTGCGCAGAGAGGTGCTACAGGTGTTAGTCAACTCGCAAGTAAATAGTAAGAAGTGCTTTGCCCTGGTTTCCTGCGTAATGAACATGCAACAATTTTTTAAAGGTTGTGTCTGAAGACTAAGTGTGCCCTATCAACTACATAGCAAAAGAAAATATGCCCCTTTACATGCTACTTTAGGGGTTTGCTCTGAGTCCCGAGAAGCAGCGCATCACCTCTTTGCAGCACAGGTAAGCAATCTCCAGAAGGTACGTGCAGATAACAGGTCTGCTCTTATACAGGAGTCAATTTTATATTTAACAAAATTGTATTTGAGTTAAGTTATAACTGCGTACCAGAATTTTTTTTTCTCTATTCTATAAAAAGATTAAGAGATTTTTGGATTAGACCATGTCCAACCCTTTAGCTTTTTAGCATACTATCATCATGGCTGTGTGACCATTTCCTGCATCTGTCCCTTTACAGCTCTAGGAAGAGGAAAACAATATATATCTCCAGAAGTTAGAATCCAGGAACTCCAGCATGCTGCTTTATTGCTCAACCATTTTGAGTGTTAAACCACAGCAAATATTAGTGGAAAACCAAAAACCAGCTGTAAGCAAAGGAAAGACAAGGGAGCAGAGCACATTAGCTGAACAGGGAATCACCACAAGGATGTGAGGGCACGTTCAGGCTGCATTCATGCATTCTGTTCTGACTCAACAAGCCAACATCTCAAGTACCTGCTACACATGCCTAGCTACGCTCCACCCTAAGATGTGCCAACTAAACGCTGAGGTTATCACACCCTAATCCATTTAAAATCAAGCCAGTTAGCTCAAGCACAGGCTTAGAAGGGAAGGAAGCTTACGGAATATATGGCACTCACACCCATTAGCTCATCTCCCAGTGTATGTAGAACTGGGAAGACAGACATAGGCTAATTCGACAGAAGGATGAAGAGGGCTAAAGCCTCTTCTGTGAGCTTTAACAAGTCAGGGCAGTCCTGCTGCCTCTGCAGCTGCACAGATGCCTCACTGCCAGGGCAGGCTGGTGCCCTTGGCTGCAATGCAGAGCACCGTCCCTAGCAGGCTGCACTGCTGTGCACTCCTAGCACTTGACAGCATGGCCACGGAGCCTCAGGGAAGTCCAGTTAGAAGAGTAAGCCATCCAAGTCTGAGATATTAAATCGTGATTAAAGAAGCTGGGCAGAGGAGGATGAAAGGAAGCAAATAGCAAAGGCAGGGAGAATAGAGAAAAATTGGTAGAAATTAAGATGGCAGAAAATACAGGCAAGCTGCATCTTTTATGTGACATCTGTCAGAGCAATCACTGCCAACATCTTCACTAAAAAAATCTATTATTCCATTCGTTATTTGGTCAACAGAAAGGAAAACAATTGTCATTTCAGTAAGTACCAAAACCAGATTACTTGCAAAGACAACAGTGAAGCTGATTCAGAAGGAAAAAAGTACTCCTTCCTACAAAAAATAACATACAAAAGGTTTTAGAAATATGTATTGTGATCGAAGTATTTAAATCTGTGCACTTGATAACACTGCTTAAAGTAGATTGAGTATTTGCTAAAATACCTTGCATTAGGACCTGCACAGACCTAAAACATGAAGATCTGTTGGGAGAAGGGGAAGCAGGAAATCCCAAAGGGGAAGAGGGAAGAAGGGGACTATTATCAGTCTCTTCCAGTCTTTTAAGTCTCAAACACACACCAGAAACCTGCAATAAAATGCTGATCTTCTTGACATACCTCAGACTGTCTCACAAATTCACAGATTACAAAATTGGCAATGGCCTAATTGTAATCAAAAATATAGTTAAGAGCACAGATAAGGAATACCTAGTTACTTCCTGAGGACTGTCACAGCTGTTAAAAAGACCCCTAACCTTCTAAAAACAATTGTACTGCTGGGAGCTTTGTCCTTAGTCCCCACTCCAGAGCTGAGTTTTCTCAGCCTACAAGTCCATTACCCCGTCAATTCTCCATGCTTTATCTTTAATATATACTGTTGTATTTCAGTAGATGTCAGCTGATGGCCTGAGAGTTTTGTATGCCTTTGTAACATATATACATGTCACCTAAAGACAGAGATCAAAGTCTACATACACAAAAGCAGAAATATCCTATGGCAAGGGTGTTTGTTTTTAGAAACTATGTAAAACATGTTTTTTCTGCATCACCCTGATTTCCTTAGTGTTTTGAATTGTAAGAAGTTGGCTAAACAAAGAAAGAGGTGAAACACGTAAAAATCCTAAAACAAGGGAACAAATGAAGAACAAAGGAAGCAAGCATACTGAAAGGAAGCACAGAAAACATGAGACCTGTTTTTAGGAGCACGGAGATATGGATATGCCATATCACATTACAACTCATTTCTTTATGAAGGAAGGACATATTCACCTCAGTGATAATAAAACCCAAGACAACCTTCTCCCTACACCAAAGAAAGTGAATGTAAGATGTAAGAGCATTTAATAAATTGGAATCAAACCAGCAAAGGTTGTTGTCCATTTTGGAGCAAAACCTACATAAAAAGATATTCAGAATGTTTCATTAGCATTTCACTGAATTACTGGTACCCCACACATTTAGTTAACTCAAACTCTGCAAAAGAAGATTTCATTAAAAAAAAATTGTGCCATTTCTATTGTGGTAGTAACTCGTAGGGTCTAACTGAACTAAACCAAACCTGTGAAGGCACACAGTACTCTGAAGCACTTTCAACTCAAAAGGAAGCAAGCCTACAACTGAGCAGCATTAACCTTTGTCACTTCTTGTTTTACTTAAGTTTCCAGTTTTCAACAGCTGCAGCGCTCTAAAGTAACTATTTAGTAACAAATGTGATCTTAAATACATTAAAATTACAGTAAATGCAACATTATAAAAATACGAAAAGCAGAGGTCTTGTCATGCAATACTTGAATGCTATATGCTGGCTGCCGTTCCAAATGACTTTCAGCTGTTGTCAGTATTAAAGCAATTTTAAGATGAGTATGCTACGTATTAAAAGGTAACCAAACCCAACACTAATGCTTGCTTCTCCTTCCCCCACATCCTTCAAACTACAAATAGTCAATATCACATTCCCCTCTGTTACTAATGTTCCCAAACCAGCTATCTGATCTTTCAAATAAGAAAGACAAAGCAATCAGAGTAAAGGGAAGAACGAGAATTGTGCTATTTGAGTACTTCAGACTGATTAGAATTATTCAGAGAACATAGGGATTTCCTTACTAAAATAAATATGCTAACTAGGCAGTAAGCATCCCTGCATGGGAAAAACAACCTGCAGCTAAAAATCAAAACATTGCAAGTCCCTTTATGCTACAGAATGTTCTTTTAGCAGTGTGGCTACTTGTTTTTATTTAACTTAATAGACAAAGTCAAACTTGTCCTGTGTTTATCAGCAATAACTTTTTTTTTTTTAAACAGCTATCTGTAAGTATGGCAAGGTTTTCTGATCGTGATGCTCAGTAGAAGGACAACTTTTGAAGGTATTTGCTTCTTCAACACTACAAGACCAACACAGAAAAATGCTGGAAAGAGAACTGAGATTGTGATTTTGTTTCTATTTCTTTGAAATCTGCTAGTGTGCTTTCAAAAACTGTCTTTAAAATACAAAAAAGCAAATTCCTTTTTTTTTTTTTTTTGGATTCTGAAAGTGTGAGAAAGCTACAGAAGGTATAATCAAACTAACATGGTAAAAAAAAACATATGCGTGCATATGAATGAGATGAAAACTAAATCTCAAGTGACACCTGGTTACAACCAACATTAAGAAAATAAATAGCCAAGTATCAGAGTATCATTGAATAGATTAAATACCCAATAATTTTCAGTTGCTCAGAATAGGACGTCTTCCTTAGATATACTTTTTTACAGTATCTTTTTATAATGACCTACCTCTGTGTGTCTTGAATGAAGAGCATTGTATTCTTTCTTGAGTTCTGCTTCCCTCTCTTCCAGTCTGCTAACTAGAAGACAAAAATTGAGAAGGGAATTAAAATTAAATTCATAAACCTAAAAAACTTCTGATCTAGTTGCTTAATCCTGGACAAATCAGAGACAAGAATATTGTTGGCAATGAATAGCAAAGAGCAGAATAGAAAGTACATCGGTTCCTCCTTGCACTCTCATCACTTGAGCTTCCTGAACACACCAACAGGAGCACAATGTTACAAACTGCAGGCCCCATAAGAAAGACAGAGCACTATTTTCCCTGGCTGATGCTAGTTCAATGACAGGGGATTTTTATGTTCAAGAACAGCTTGTATCAATCCAGATCTTTTCCACACATGAACATAAAAAACTCAAGAGGCAGAAACCGCATCATATAGCTACACTCAATCTAGGATGAAAGTTGCAAGCTCCAGTAAAAGTTCTACCTTACTTTCCTAATATATGACCAGACATCTCCAGAGGCATTTAACTGGTACAAATATAAACAAGGTATTTTGAAATAGCTTCAAGTCACGCATTGTGGTACAGAAACTAAGGCTTTTATGCTAGCATTTACTCATGTTCCACTGAGGTAATAATAATGCAGTAATACAATAAATTCAGTGAAAGAAAATATTTGAATACTTGTGTAGGCATTCCAAATTAAAGATATGTCTAGCAGATTAAAGTAACATTTCAGAAACTACATAATATTAAAGAGGAGACGAGCTGGAACAAACTGATTTTTTTTCCCCCCTTCAGGAAAAAAACGAAAGAACAACTTTTTTCCCCCCATTAAAACAGAAAACACTTCTTGCTGCCAGTCTTAAATGGGAAAGACATCTTTTTGTTTGGGTATTTTGTGACATGGTATTTATGGGATATAAGGATGAGTCTCAAATTCTGTAACTGCAGTTCCCTTATTCCGTTTGCCATGAAGTAGCTTCCCATACTCCATTTGTTTAAATACTCCTGGGAAACTTAGAATTTATAGTTACTCACCTCCAGAGACTCATTGCCAAACACATTATCTGAAGATGAATGCTAGCATTTTCTTTGGTATTTGCACATTTTGCCATTGCTGACTGGGTATACTGAAAGTCAATTCTCATCTCTTTTTGGCTCCATACATCTGTATTTTGGCACAGTGCTTTATTGCAAGTAGGTTCCAATCAAAAAACCTTTGCCAGAGTTAAATGCTGGAACCAAAATACGCAATTGTCTGTTCACCCAAATCTGTATAAACACTCTTAGCTCCTAATCTAATCTCGCTCTTATAAGAACATTAAGTTTCTTGACACAACCTTTTGCACTCTACCTATAAATACCTCACCAAAAGTATCAAATCAAACTTTATTTACACTAATGCAAGATTGAATGCTTCCAATTCTGCACCATTATCAGACTGAACAAAAGCTCTTCGAGTCAAATAACAGGAAGCGATGTAAAAGTATTTCCATCCTACCATATATTTTACAGTACAATACACACAGCAATGCACAGTTTTGAGAGGCAATGCAGGACACAAAAATGATATCTAATGAATGGAAGAATTTAGTTTATTATTTTTAGATAGACATTTTAAACCTCCTCATACAGTTAAAGGGAAGCCCATGTAAGTGCCTACAGAAACAAGTGTCAAAATGTGTAATTACAAAGCTTGACTTAAAAATTTTACCCAGTATCTTAAAATGGCAGGCATAATAGTCAGAAAAAAACCTACATTTTGCATGAAATGCCCATGGGAGGCATCCCAGCCATACCCGGGGAGAAGATGCAGGCTGGGCTGCAGCAGCTCTACCTCTCCATGGCCCCAGCAGCGCCTGCAGCTCCTCCTGGCAATGTCCATCTCTGGGCTCCACATTCAAGTCCCCACTGCCTCTCTGCCCCCCCACAGACCTGGAAGCCTTTCAGCTGCACAAGGCCTTGCTTTAGGACAGGCAAACAGCCTGGAAATGATGAAAATGCAAACTGCATTGCTAATTAGCTTCATGTTTTGTGAAACCTGCTCCCTTCCCTAGAAACGGTTTCCAAGTGCCCCGGCACAGGCCCAGGGGCCCTCCACAGCCCCGCACCAACTAACACGAGCTCCACGTGGATCCCTGCTGCTTCCTGACGGCAACCGAGGCTACGATTCAAGGCAACCACAGCAGGGTTTAGTGGAGACAATGGTGGGGCACCCCCAAACCGCTTGATACACTGGCGTCTGGGCACTGCAACCAACACCGAGTCCAGAAGATGAAATTGAGCTGGAAGATTCTAGGAGAATTACTTTATGCAATGTATTTAGTGGAAGTTAAAGTGGTGCTCTAGGTGCTACAAACATGCTTCTTCCTTCACAGCAATCCTTCACAATCTTCCTTCGCAAAGCCCACAAAAGCACCTCCCATAATTAGCTACATAGCAAACACTTCCACAAGGGTTGCGGTTCCATAATGAAGCACGCTATTTTCTCCTATCATCCAATTTTAATTAGTTCCTGAAATCAAGTAATAGAAAACAGGAGTACATAAATACAGTTACTGAATATTTAAGAAGGATATATTCATAAAAATGGTTACTCAAGATCAGGTTTAGTTATCAGAAGTTTAAAAATAATATGAACGCCCTAGAAAGTTGCATTTCTCATTCCCAGTTTTCTTCTGGGAGTTGTCTCCAGTTTCTTAATGCTCACATCACACTTCTACAGCTGGCAGTTTCAGCCACAAGCAGATGTACGCTAAGTTTATGTACCTCAGATACCATATTAACAGTCCTCAAAACAAGCTTTTCCAATACCAACAGGACAATAAACACTGGAAACCTATTTGACACAGAACATGTTTCCCCAAAGATATGATCCAAACGAAACATCAGCCAAAAGAGCACACTTCCCTTTTCCAGTTAAACACCATGGAAGAGATCAGATATTCCCTTGGGATCAGAGATCACCACACTCCTAAACACAGAGGATACCTGCACCTGGCAAAGAACAGCCAGAAGACTTTTGAGGAAGACCATCAGGTTCTGGCCCCCAAACCTTAGAGGAACTAATAAAGTCACCATTAAATAAACACTCCTGTCAGCAGCAAGAGGAAGTTCACAGCAATGAAATAGGAGACAGAAGAAATGCCTTCCAATGGCACACAGAAGCACATTTAAACTGAATTGTTGTCCGCTCTGTTTCACTCCACCAAACAAAAGAGTGGAAGTCTGGAAACGCCCTGATAACATCCACCCGAAGCAGAAACAGTGCCGGCACTGCCTAACACCGCTGGGTCTGCAAAGAGCCAGCCAGCCAGGGATCCAAGCAAAGGTCACATTTTTGTTTAAAGTAACAACATTAAAAACACCTCTGATGTTTCCTAAGATGTTGAATTCCTAATGGGTAGCTGATGAAATCAGTTTGATGCTGCACATTGTCCGAATGCTTCAGGGAACAAAGTTAAAAACCCTTTAGCTGCCATCACTGCCATACGTATGAAGTTTCCCATGTGTTCTGCCATGCAAGAGCACAACCTGAAAGCAAAGTATCCACCACCTCTGTCATAATGGCTTTATAAAGCCATTATATCCTTGTTACGTCATGTGAGATACAATGCAAGTTTATGATAGATACTACAGGGGCAAAATGTAATAAACACTGAAAGAGTGCCACCGCTCATGGCTGCAAGTCTACCTTTCAAAAATCGAAAGGTCTTCATATTACGTCACTGTGGGCTTTGTTGACATTCTACAACAAAAAAGACTCAGCTTTAAAAGGAAGAGCACAAAATGCAGGTACCCTACTATTTTTAGGCCAATGTGAAAGCATCCCACTGGCACACCATCACAAATTCACGCTCAAGGTCTGTCTGCAACCTTCTCCGGCACTATCAATATCCTAACACATTCAATGACCTGAAGCACCAGTCTTAACTGAAGTCCTCTCAAATCAAACCAATTGAACCTAAAAAAAGGAGGTTACACATTAAACTAGACAAGCCTCTGGAGTTTCTACCACTTGACAGCATTACAAAGAATTAAGCAGCACAGCTGCCTATCCTGCCTGTTCAAAAATCAGAGCTTACCTCCCAAGTCTGATGGCTTTTACCAAGTTTGGAACACCCTCCATCTGTATGTTGTCCTCTGCCTCAAACTGCTGATAAGCCTGAGGGGGAGAAAGAGAAACAGACCTGCTAGAATGCCAAATCCAACCTGTGTGGCACCTTCAAGAGGAATGGCAAGTTCCTGCTACACAAACCAGGACACAGATCCAGCTCACCGACAAGCCCTTCCTGGCACTGAAGCCATCTGAAAGCTCTCCTTGAACAGTTCTCATCCAGATCTGTTCTTAAAAGCAAGTCCCATAGCAGAGTTAACTTACAGACCAAGCACAACCGATTCTATGAGCCAGTAGGACCTCATGATATAGTAAGTTGCTAAAGGACGGACATCAGCCATTGCCTGAAACCAGCACTGAAGCTGTCAAGCAATTATTTAACCCAAAAGTGATAAGACCAGGAAATAATCAGCACAGAAAACAAATTCTTAATACAAGTGGCAAATTCAATTCCTTGTCAACCAGCATCTTCAAGTTGCTCTTACCGCTGTGAACTGCAGATCTACTTCGCAGTTCAAAAATAGGGCACTAAATCAGGTAACTTCATTGTCAAGATAATGCTCTACTGATTGCAAATAACACACAAAACTCCAAGATCTTGTTGCTGCCATCTCTGGACTGTTCAAGTACCCACTGTATCAATCAAACCTCCAAATCACAGAAATTTATCATCAAAAGCTTGACATAACTTCAAAAACGCTCCTTCAACTTTCTGCTACCACCTTTTCATTATATTAATGCAGACAGCTGCACTGCCAGGCTCCCTCACAGAGACTGAAATTCAAATGAACAAGGATATGTACAAGCCAACTTCTATAAAAATCAAATCAAAAATTGGATCTATTACTAACTTCTCCCTTGTTCTATGGCCAAAATAGTGTTTCACTGAAGAAAGTTTTGGATGTTTGTTTTGAAAAGTAATATATTTGCTTATACATTTGGCTACTGAAGCAAGTCACTTTTTCCAAAAAAATCCAGAGTCAACATAAATGCAGAGGACAGCAGACTGGACTTGTGTTTAAAGCCAGATAACCCAGACAACTTGGGAACGTAGGAGTCCAAAAAAAAAAAAAAAAGCTTTTAAAGCTTTTCTCCATGATAAAACAATGATAGAGTTATAACAAAACTCAGCACCCAAACCACTGGCATGCCACTCAATTTAAAAAATAGATTTCCACAAGCAGTTAATTACATGTCAGAAGATTTCAACCTACTCTGACCACTTTTGCTCAGGTATATTAATAGATTAGTTCACAGCAGACCAATCACTGCTCTCGTTTTCTACTCCATTTTGGTTTAGCCTCCAGCCTTGTAGCGTGACTTAGTGCAACCTCCCGAGCTAACTGTAGCCTCTGCTCCATCTAGTGGACAACTGATTCCCACAACGCAGAAACACCAGATACTGCTATAGCTTCTCAACATAAGGCAGCCCACAGATGCCCATAAAAATTAAGCATTGGAAAACTATTCTAAGAAGGTAAAAAGGAACCATAACTGAAGCTGTAATAGCACTGGTTTTGGTCTTCACCTTTTTCACAGCATAAAGAACTAACAGAGGGGGTATAGATGATAATTCCACGCTTGCATTCAAGCGGAAAGGTACCAGACACCTTCAGGTCTGAACTCCCCACAGCAGGAGCTGGTTTGTTTCCTACGTAACAGCAGTGCCATGTCACAGATGCTCTGGCTGGAGTGGCAGAGCTGGGATATAAACATCCCCTTGGTGCAAGAGCAGCAGGAGGTACCCAGGGAGCTCCTGAAACGCTGCCAGGCTCGTCACCTCTCCAAGCAACTGAGAAAGGCTTTAGTCAAAAACAAGTGTTTGTTTCTGGCACACTTTGATGCTCACACTCCTCCTCACAGAACGGTTCTTCAAGTTTAGTAAACGATACCCACAGCACAGTGTAGAAGGAGGGGGAGTATCTGTGCCTTGTCAACAAGCCAATGTAGATGAGCAACGCTGAGGAGAACCCAGCAAACTAAGGTCCAAATTCATTTAATCAAGAAACACAAGAACTTGATATGCTCTGTTCCTTTTCTATTAGAAAAGAGCCTGCTTTCAGTCTTTGAGAAATACATGGGAATAAAGACCTCCCCTGAACAAGCCTTAGCTTCTCAGCTTGAGGATCTACCAAAAAGGTCTCTTGAACTCCTTAGAAAAACCACTCCAGTTGAGCTGTACCTAGAAATAGCATTACCAACAGCTGTATTTCACACCAGTTGCTGACATTATCACGTGTGCAGATACTCAAGTCACGAGTCACGTCTCAAACCAATGTTAGGTTTCACAGGTGAAAGTTCATATTAAAGTTTCATTGTTAACTACACATGTCTACATCCAATTGCTTCTGCAGTAAGGTGTCAGCAGATCTCTGGCGCTGGGTGCCTTCAGATTGTATATCAAGATGTCCATCTCAGTGTACGCTGTAATAATGCTGGTATCTGGCAAGTTCAGATGAAAATGAATAGCAAACATCTGCAGAAGATTCACAACAGTAACCAGTCCTGCGATCTCTGGAAGTCAGTAAAAGCAACAGCTCTGTTTAGCATAGGAGGAAAACAAATCTGCATGTTTACATCGGCTGCCAAAACATTTGCCTCATATCCCAAATAAAGCCTACGGCCAGCAGTATCAATTGCTGGGTTATATCACCTGATGTGGGAAATAGTCAACCCAACAGCTGTGGCACAATGTCCCCAGCTCTGAAGACAGAGGTTTAATTTTATATGTAGTTTTTTCCAAATAAAATCTAACAAGCATACTTAGGAAGTTTATGTTTGATAAACTTATGAGGTATGGAAACCTATTTGTGCTTCAGTTGTCCTGTCAAATGTGGCATGATACCTTGGTTATATTTAAGCTCTAGGCAGATCCAGAAAAGAAACCAAATCTCTCAACTCCCAGAGCCTACCATCACTTTCAGAAAGCACTTGATCCATCCAGATGACTTTTTTTCCCCCAATTTCTCTTGGGATTAAACCTGACTATCCTTTTGAATAAGTTAACCTGAAAAATGATTCCTCCAGAAAGCACATCCCAAAGCTGTTCACTTATGCAATAAGCCACAAGACATACTATAGTTGCCTTTCACAAAACAAACAAACCAAGACACCTGATATTCCCAAAGAGTGATGCAAGGAGGGAAAAGAATAAACTTCTCTAGCTCCCACAGAATTCACTGAGGCACCAAGGGAGCACCGCAAGGCTCACACCCCATTTAGTAACCAGACCAAGCAACACCCACAGCAACACAGCATGTGCCACTGTGGAGCTCAGCTGGACAAGCAAGGTATGCATTTGTACTACAAGTTTTTAAACAGCTCTGTGAGCCTGATTTTCCAGATTCAAGATTGAAATTTGAAACTTCTTAAGGCTGCAAGCTAGTTACAAGCAGAGCTAGTGGCATTGCTACAATCAAGACTTAAAATAATGTGAAACTGTTAGGCAGTTATCTAAAGCTCTTGATAAAGATGTTCAGGGTTATCAAAGACTAGTGTCAGCCTCAGACACTTGTCTGAAGTGTGAGGGATGGGAAGGAGAAGAGAAGAATTGAAGTGTTAAAGCTTCTAATTTGAAAGAAACACCAGCACGTCCATGCCTGGCACACCCCTGCAATGTTCACAGGTGCCCTCTGCTGTCGAGAAAAAAATCCAGAAGTCTACTCGAGCAATAAAGCCAAAGAGACATCTGCTCTCCAAGTAAAATTTTTCTTAAGACTGACAGCAAGAGCTTCTGAAACTGCCTGTACTGACAGCATCCCAAGACAAGTATCATGAAGATAGATCCTGGAGATTTAATTTGCTTTTACTTCCACTAGCCACAGGGCCAGACTTCCCTGTGCTCCCTGCACAGGTAACAATGACAGCCAAGGCCGCCAATGCAGGGCTGGAGAGGGGCAGACAATGCAAAGTCACAGAGAAAAGCAGCAGTGCAAAATGAGACGAGTAGATGGATGACAGGCCAAAGAGCCATGCCACAGCAGCACATTCCTGCACTCAAATAGAAGTCACAAATCCTTACACCTTTGCTCTACTTCAAGCAGTTGTAAAGTTTACCAAAATATCCCAGGATGCAACTTGCCACTGCTATTTTCTGGCAGCAAACTTGACTTCGACAACCACCACAACCCACCAAAACCAAGGATCAGGTGCTTTATATTGTGCAAGTGATAGCTAGACGTGCATCTGCCCCTGCCACACAGGCTTTCACCATCTACAGCAGCTCCGTGCACTCTCAGCGGTGCCACCAGGCCAAGCTGTCCCCCTCTGCCCCTTCCCCATTCCTCCAGGAAATGTTTTGTCATGGTAGGTCACTGGTCTAGGCTGCAGCTGACAGCAAACGTTTAAATCGGTAACGTGGTGGGTGGGAAGTGAACCACAATAATGTAGAAACTAGTTGACAAAAACTAAGCTTCCTTTTCCAGTTCTTTAATTTCAAATGGCAGACTTATTCCAGCCCAGCTGGTTGAATATGTGGCTATGAACGTAATCCCACATGATACTTCAGTTGAAAGAAATATTTTTTTTTAGTGTGAAGATCACTGAGATTAAGTGTTTTCAAAGCAGTTCATTTTATTTGTAAAGCATTTCAATCTCTGTGAGGAGCAACATGTGAACTCTTTAGCAGAACGGAGTACTATTTATCCTGCTCAAGGTTTGGATACCATCTAGCAGATGAAACTACCTTCAAAGATGTAGCCCCATGTCTTAATTGGGCTTTATTCTAAAAATCAGTCAATTATGAAAATGCCAATAAGCTCCATTGTGAGATTTTACCAACCTGAACTTCAGTGTTATCTGTAACTTACATGTAAGTAAAAGCCTAGATTTTGAGTCAAAATCTTATTGACTTATGTTACTGACAAAAAAATACTTATTTTGAGTCAAAACAAACCCATGACTCATTCTTGCTGACATTCTTCACCAGGAGGCACAAAGTAAGTCACCCAACATCTGAACTCTTGAATCCGTGTTGTATTTTGACAGCAGGAATTAAAATATACAAGGCATAAATCCCTGGGTCTCCATTTAGTTCACAAGACTGGCATTTCCATCTTTGACCAAACCCACACCACTGTTCTCAGATGAAAAACAAAACAGACCTCCCACATACTTTGAGGCAGTTCAACAGCAGCCAAACACCAGCATGGCCACTTGGCGAATTTCTGCAATGTAATATGCACAAAAGTGCTTAAACATAAACCCTAGGTTTATGCCTGTGGCAAAACTGAAACTGTAGTGTCTCACGAAGATGTCTTCCAGGCTCAAGAGTGCTTTGATTCTGAAATTGAAAAGTGGATCCCTAAGAAAACAGGATGTAAAAATGGTTAGTCTAGTATCTATCACATTCCACTGATACTAAGTACGAAGTAATACATGAAGTATTTTCCGATAAACTGATGTCGCTATCTCAGCCTCTGTACTCTGACCCAGAAGGGCCAGGCCAGGTTTCACTAGTTTACTCACCCTGTGCCAGGAATTGGCACGTCCCATTACAGGTGATAACAGCACCACTATTCAGAATGTCGGTGTGGTAACAGCTGGCAATACCACAGGCTGATTGAAGTGCACAGACAGTACCAGACGTAGAGACAAAGAAATATAACTAGATGGTTCATATCTGCATCCAGTGAATTCAAGTGACATACTTCTATTTTTGATGTCATAGGACACACAAATTGCCTTGCCTATGGAATAGAAGAGGTAATACTGCAAAGTTAGACTTCTTGAAGAATCTGCATACCTGCATCGTTTTCATACCCTAGAAATTTAGAGCACTAAAAAATCAGTTCAGTTGCATAATATTCATTAGGTGTTCACAACTGTGTTTACGGCTCCTTTGATCTTACTCTGCATCAGCAGCATTTCAAATATTTGTAACACTTTCATGTTGTCCTAGACAAGCTACCAAGCCACATCATAAGCCAAACCCAGTGTTCCATACAGCTCTGTTGTTTCTCAAAAGTTACGTTTCTACCCTTACTCATAACACTGAAAACCAAACTTCACAGAAGATTATTATATCTTAGGATGAAAAAAGAAAGCTCTAACTTCTTGCATTACAGACATGGAAGGTGGCTGACAAGAAACAGAGGAGGAAAGAACAGTGGAAAAGAGAGCTATTCGACAAGTGGCAGCTCGCTTTTAGAAGCTGATCTTATCCCAGCCTGATCAGGCTTGATAACACTCTGTCACTGCATTTGTGCATGGGCCAGCAATAAAAGCTGTATATTAACAGCCAGACATACTCGTCTTAGGTGAACAGAAATGAGCTCAGAAGCACCTCTCATCAGTTTGACAAAAACATCAATTGACGTTAATCAACATTTCTATACTGTGCCCAAAAATGTTAAATGAAAACACAAAGATCAGAACCTTAATTGAACACTTAACAGACTCAAAGCAAAAAAAAGAAATGAATCCATGATTAGCAACAGAGCTTTCATTTTCACTTTCAGACTGGGGGTGGAAGAGATGGAATGAGAGAATATTTTTGTGGTTTAGAGGTTTTTTGTTATCATTTTTTCTTTACCCTTTCCTCAACTAGAGGTAGAAAAACCCACAATGAAGAATGAATGATCAACCACTGAATCCATCTGGATAAGAACCAGTCCAACCAAGAGCTACATTACATTCATTTTGTAACTTTCCATATTTCAAACAAACTAAACATTGCTGTGTTTCTCCAAAACTTACACAAAGTTTGGTAAATTACACAGAACATCTCAAAGTAGAAGTACACTTCCTCAACTCATTTTCTGTAAATACTAAATGACTTAAAAACAATTCAGCAAAGTTTTACAAATGCTCACTAGAATCAGAAGCAGAGGTACTCTTATCAGTAACACTTCTAAACCCAAAGACTACATTTATTTTTAGCACAGGCAACAGTTTAATAAGATGCAAATTTATTTGTGGGGAAGAAAGTTAGCTTATTCTCTTGTTACTGATTGCAAAACAAGTTCTAAAAGCTCTTGAAAAAGTTGCTAAAGAAGAAGATAGCATGATTTAAAAGGAAAACAAATACGATAGAAGAAGAATCACATTATAAACCATATGCATGTATCTAATTTTTTTTTTTGCCTTAATTGTAAGGAAAACAAACTTGCACAGGAGTTAAAAGTTGTTTGTCAAAATGCACAAATCAGTATAGATATTCAGCACGTATGTTACCATTCTACAGAACAAAATTCTAACACACTATTATCACATTAAACACGGTGCAATATATATTTTACTTACTTTGATCAGCATAGTTTTTTGCTTTTAGTTCAAGCTGTCGAGTTTGTGATTCTAATGCTTCCACTCTGGTCTGCAAGTCCTTTTTCTCTTGTTCTTGAGAATCTTCAAACTCTATGAATTTCTAGACAGGAAAATATAGTCAAATTAGACTTGAGTTCAAAAAACTTTAAAAGGCATGAGCAAATTTCATTTCTATTTCATCAAATTGAAGCAACAGATGCACGATCATTCCTAGATTTAAGTAGAAAGACTTTCACTTCAAGCAGCGTGTAGGAGACAATACAGAGCTCTTCACAGCAAAGAAGGGTACAACTGGGTTCCCAGAATAACACCTCTACAGCCCACATTCACTCTTGTGTCCACTGGTCAAGTACCCCATCCATCCAGCATGCTTTGCATAATTACCATCATCTAAGTACTGGCTTCTTCAGAGAATCCCGCTCAGTACTAACACAAACATGAATTATTTTATTCTATCCCAGCTTCACACACTGCCTGCCAACCCCACATGGGAATACAGAAGGCCTCAGTATCCTTTGATTTGACTGAACATCTATGAAGCACACCTTCACCAGGAAGCCATGAAATGAAAACACAGCCACTGCAGTACACACCTCCCAATTGCCAGCCAAAAATATCACACATTTTCCATCCCCACCCAATTGCTTCTAGTGTCCAACAGGTTATAAAACGTTGAGTCTTTATCAAAAGCTTAATAACCATCTCCTCCAATCTGTCAACTGCTTAGCCAACCACTTACAGACACTGCAATAGTGCTGGTCACACCACCTTCTGCTACTGTGGTTTACCAAGGAGCATCACTCAGCATTCTGGAGCTCACTAACAAGTATCAGCATTTATATTCTGTAACATACAAGTTAACAATTTGTCACTATGGAAGTTTTAAAAGCTTTTTTTCCCCCCTTATTTATCTTAACCAAAACCTGAAGAAATTGAGCATGTCCTGGCAGCATAAAGACTACCTCGAACAGCCAAAGATGGATTAGGTCACACAGAGCTCCATTCTGCACTGCGAAAAGGCCAAGGCATGAAGAGAAGCTACAAAGACAGCTAATGACACGAGCAAAAGCATACCAGAGGCCCTTATGGAGAATAAGAGCCCAGACAGCAATGGGGTTCAGCAAGAAAGCTGCAGCTGGATACCACATGGAAGCAAAGAAAAGGAGCCCAGATACTAGGCAAGAGGCAGAAAGTTAAAAAAGGATCATTAATTTCATCTTGCCAGCAGGATTAATGGAAAAAGGACAGTGCCCACTTCCCTCCTTTCCTTCAGTCCTCCCCCTGAAGTGGGAAAATCACCCACTTGATGGGACTGAGCAGAAGGTGGTGTCTAATGGGAAGGATTCCCTTGGAGCAGTCACAAGGTTACGAGCTATCTTCACACTGGGGATCAGTTTAACTGGTAACCTTTAACAACACCCAGAAGGAAAAGCAAAGTGCACAAGCAGAAGGAAAGGCACGTGAGCCTGTTACAAACCAGCTTTTCAAATAGTAATACTACAGGTGATTTGAATATAACCATGTCCTGTGTGTTTCTAGGAGAATTTAGTGGAAAAAATAATCCAGACACTCACACACCAACTTTTAATAAGCTGGTAAGTTTTAACAAACATATGGACTACAGCTTCTTACCCTATGGAAGGGCTTCAGCTTAGCACGGTCATCAGAAGAGATTTTTATTAAAAATGACTTCAAATGTACAAATGCATCAAAATCTATGCAGAAGAACAAGAGTTCCTTTCAGGCAAGCTCTACATGGCTATCACAGGACTCCGAACGGCGTTCATATGACTGTGCCTGCAGCAAAAGTCATGAAACAATCGAGGAGCAGCTGACACTAACCCAGGTGGGACTGCTTCGGGTTCTGCAATTTAAAAGTTAGTTCTTCCCCCACTTCCAAAAGACAGATGTGAAAGTCTTTGCACATCATGCCCTCCAAAAAAAAGTTTAGGAATATTAACTTGACAGCATGTGACCAAAAACCTCAAACTTAAAACTTGCTCAATCTCTCCTTTGCAGCAGATGATATAATAGTTTTGCCCCTTTTATATTGAAAATTCAAGTCAAGTCTGGCTTATTCATTCTTAGCAGACTTCCTTTTTAAGGAGGGCTTCAAAGTCGGACACAAATTTGGCATCAGGGCTAAATACCACCATGGTCTGGTACATAAAACATGGGAAAACATGAAAGAAGAATTATGAAACAGAACTATAACATCTTTGTTTGGGAAATCATCAGAGAACCAACTAAAGTCAGATGTGTTTCAGAATTTGCAAAAGGCCAGTGACAATTATACTTTTGACTAAGCAGCCGTTCAAAGCCATCAATGCCACTGTTGCTCACAAAACTGTGGACAGAGTCCTTCATTATTTCCTATTTCCTCTCATGTTCTTCAACTGCACGCAAGAGAAGTGGTTTTGCATTAAAGTTAAATAAATGATCTGTTAGATTTTCACTCATTTACCTTCACTTTGTTAGAGTAAGGGTTCAAGTTACATCTCTTCAGAAAACCTTCTGATTCAAGACGGATCTTTGTTTCTCTCCCTCTGCTGAGAACTGTACCAGATCAAGCCACAGACCAAGTCCTTGAGGCTGAGTGTGTCTGCGCTGTTTCATCTCCCCTTCCTGTGACGGGGCAGGCCCAGGCAGAGCCCCAGGAGCTGGTCACCCTGCCTTGACTAAGCCTGTATGACTAGGATGGAAAGACCAGTCAGATAAGCAGTCACTGCAGCCAAACACATTGACAGCACACTTAAATCCGGCACGCTCTCTGCACTGCTTAAAGTAAATGCAGCAGCACACATAGGAACATACTGGCCACTCGATATATGGATTTCTTATTTCAACCTGAGCTGCTAATTACACAAAATACTCAGGCAGACAGAAAAGCTAGCGTTCCTCGTCTCATGCAACTTCCTCCATAGGCCACAAAGCCGTATCTTACCAATCTAATGAGAAGTGAGTTTGGGGGCTTTTTTCCAAAAAAAAGAAATAAAAAAAGAGAAGAACAAGTTGAAGGACACCAGTGCATCTTTAAAAGAATGAGTCTGATTACAGAAGACTCTAATCTAAAGGCTCAAACTGTCCTTAGGAGGTCATCCTGTTTCCAGGCTCTTAATCTGCAATGATCAATGCCGGTGTCTGCATCCTAACTTTGATATATAACGATGTGTAAGCACAGGATATGATGCACACTTCCTTCTGCATGTGCCTACTGCTGAAATTCAAGCCTGAGATACCTTCAAAAGCTATGTTTGGTAACTCCCATTTAATCCTTCCCATTTTCTCTAGGCGGTATCAACTACGTCACTTCAGACAGGCATTTGTCTGACCTGTTCTTAAAGACTTCCAGTATAAAGTATAAGAGTGCTTTGCAAATAAGTTCCAGAAGCCTTCACACAGATTTAAAATTGATTATATAAAATTTAGAGCAATAATCATTGCAATAGACATGAACTCAGATCACAAACTAAAACAGCAAAGCATATACTATACATTCTGAACAGTCTCTCAAGCACATGTCCATTTAGTGACTTGGTAATATAGCACTAGCAAAATTAAACATTTCTTCCTGTGTGTGTCTTCATCTTCTGTTTCCTTCTATATTAACTTGTTTTCTTGTCACATGATCCATGTGCAGTACTGAGCACATCTGATTTGAGGGTACCACCTACTTGGCAGCCCTTTATTACCCTATGACACAGACTTGAGTAACTTTTATTGCAGTGATGCTAGTTTTTCAGCCAAAGGCATGCTCTTCCTTGAGTATCCTATAGATAGGAACAGTCAAAAACCAGCTCAGCTAGACTTGGTGTAGATAATGTGGAGCTGAAAACAACTGAGTATAGAGCTGATGCTATTTTAGTAAGCTCTGAGACCTATAACAGAAGTTAGCTATCAAGTTCATGCTATTACTTAAACTAATCTTCATGGTGGTGAGTCCTTTTTCATGACTGTAGAAGTAGCAGCTACATATTGAATATCAGACCTGGAAAGCAGCTTAATCCCACCAACAGCAGAAAAACTGAAAGGGAAGTTAGGCTGCTTGACACTGCTAGACAGTGACAGATTTCGTCTGTTTCCAAGTCCACCTGAAACTCCTGCTAGCAATGCACACCGAAGTACAAAGTGGCATAGTGATTTTGGCTTCCTGCAGAAGTAATGGGTAAGAGAGCAGAACTCCAAACCCTTCCTCCTCTCCCACTTCTGTCGCAGGGCACGCCGCCTCTCGTTTACGAGGTGGGAAGATAAGTTATGCACTACCGTAAGCAGAACAGCAGACTAGCGAGTTCCTCTATTTCTCCAGCTCTGCACAAAGCACACCATGTTAAAAGTCGGGCAAATGACTTTATAGCAATTAACAAGATCTCAACTACTATCTGAGGGACTGAGAAGCAGGTCTGGTATTTCTGAAATCTTCCTTTATTTTAAAGTCACCGCAACAGAAGCAAAAACAGCTTCCAGAACATTTCCTAGCTCTTTTTAAGTTCAAGAATTAAAGGAGGCAAATTAGGACAGCGGTGTAAAGAGATTGCTATTCAAACAGTAAACCATTTATCTTCCCAGAGATATTACCACAAATAAATACTCCTACAGTGGCAAACAGAAAGTAAAAAGAAGGGACATTACTTCTCTGGGGTAGTCAGAACAGACAGTATGGAACATTGAACTTTGTAGCTCACAGGTCTCCATTTTGCTATCAGAGCACACAAACAACCTCCAAAATGAAAGAAAAGAGAAACACGAAGCCAATAACTTGTTGTCCGAGAAAAACAGCGCTACATTCACGTTCCCTCCCTCTCGTTTCACTGATAGAGCACCCATCGGGTTACCTCAACATTCAAAAATAAGTCACAACGATCAATCAAGTCTGAATAAAACACACCCCTCATGAACGTACCAAGCTTTATGGGACAATTTCACAAACGTATGGCAGAACTGATCCCAACACATACCAAAAAGATGACCCTGGTGCTCACAATGGAACATGCTGTCTTTGATCTAATTGCTCTTTAAAAAGCATCAGTGAGCTGTCTTGCAGCACAAGTAGGAGTTTTTAAGACAGTGTTAACTCTTTTCCCCTTAATTTACCATGACACAAAGAAACGGTGATCACAGTGAGGTACAAATATGTACGTACAGCTTCTGAAGAGCCCGAATAACACAATTTATGCCATATTCTATTTCATCATATTGTTATGGTTTCTGTTCAGCTGCCCAAGGCCTGATTTTTTCAATCTGGAAAGTGCTTCCTGGGTTTCAAGCTTGATTGACTTGCTCATCAACTAGTTCAGAAAAACATCTGTATCTGTCCCTTCTACTGACACTCTTAATAAAAATATATATTTAAATAAAAGCCTTTTACATGCAGTTTGTGTCAGAATTAGTGATTTATGGCAACAGTCTCTCTAGACTGAAGTCCAGAAAGCACTGTAAAACAACTAAATGCCTGACAAGGACAACAAATGGTTCATGGGTAGAAGAGTCTGGGGACACTGTTGACAGCACCTTAGTTTGCAGCAAACTACTGAAGCCCTGGAGCAACTTGAAAGACAACATTTCTCGCTCACTTATAGGCATACTGAATGCAAACATCTGTACAGGGCAAACAATGTTTTCCAAATTAACTTTTCCTCATCATGATTGCCTTCACCTTCAGCGTTGTTATTTTTCTAATCTGGAAAAAGGTAAGCACAACCACAGAGACAAGCATGGGGCGTGAGGTCTGGAAATAGACTTATAAGATGACTTGTTCTATTACAGATAATGCTGTCAATCCAATTTCCTACAAGAGTTTGGCAGGACAATGGGCTGAAAGCAGCTATCCTGCGCAGCTGCCTTCTATTGTATTTCCTCATAACTCAGCAGACAAAAAAATCCAGTTAATAAGTTTACGAGTAGGAAATTCTCCAGCATTTTCACTTCGTTTTTTGTAGTCGCATCCAAACTCTGAGCTTGCCATTGAGCAACCCACACCACCTGTTGCCAGCTGCAGCTTTTAGATACAGACTCTGCACAGCACCAGTGCAGACAGCGCCTATTTCCATACATTTTGCAGCGCATCCTTTTTGTCAAACCTTGAGCCCAGGGAGCCCAGCGCTGGCCAGCTCCCACCAGGCATTAAGCACAGCAGGGAAGAGGCTGTGCTCTCGGTCCCAGGCCTGTGCGAGCTGTGCAGGGCTGAGGCCTCACAGGCTCCTCCTTCAGCACTGGGTTCAGTTTTGGGCCCCTCACTACAAGAAGAACATCAAGGCCCTGGAGTGCGTCCAGAGAAGGGCCTGGAACACAACTCCTGCAAGGTGAGGCTGAGGGAACTGAGGGTGTTTGGCCTGGAGAAGAGAAGACTCAGACCTTATTGCTCCGTACAACTACCTGAAAGGAAGGCGTGGGGAGCTGGGGGTTGGCCTCTTCTCGCAGGTAACTAGCGACAGGGCTAGAGGGAACGGCCTCAAGGTGGTAAGGGGAGGTTCGGGTTGGAAATCAGGAGACATTTGTTTTCAGAAGGGGTGGTCAGGCGTTGGGACGGGCTGCCCAGGGAGGTGGCGGAGTCAACATCCCTGTGGGTGCTCAAGGCAGGGTTGGACGTGGTGCTTAGGGACACGGCTTGGTGGGTGGTGGTGCAGTAGGGGATGGTTGAACCAGGTAATCTTGGAGGCTTTTTCCAACCTTAACAATTCCAGGATTCTCCTCTAGACTGCTGAGTAAGGCTGGGGGCTCACAGCAGGCACCCACAGCAGCGCAGCCCCAGCCCATCAGGGGCAGGGATCCCCCCGGTTCCCTGTCAAACCCCGGTCCCTCCCCAGTCCCCTCAGTCCCCCCCCAGCCCCGGCCGCCCCTCACCTCCTCGGCCTGCTTGCGCAGCGCCTTCTCCCTCTCGTACTGCGTGAGGAGCTGCTCGTTGTCGTCCCGCAGCAGCTCCAGCTCCACGCTGGTCTCCTGGCTGTGGGCGCACACCGAGTCCAGGTTCTCCAGCACGGCCACCACCAGCGGCATCAGCTCGGCCACCACCTCCTCGTCGTAGCGCCCGATCAGCCGCTCGAACTCGCGGTAGATGGAGCCGGCCAGCCCCGACACCCGCTCCGACATCATGGCGGGGCCGGGGCCGCCGGGGTCCTCCTGGTACACCACGCCGTCCGCCAGCTCCATGGCTCTGAGGGGAGCGCCGGGACCGGGGAAGGGGCTGGGGGGGGGAGGTGGAGGCGGCTCCGCGGCGGTGCCTCAGCGGCGGCCGGGAGAGGAGGAGGGGGGGGGGAGCGGGGCGGGGGGGGGCGGAGAGCAACGGCGGCGGCGCGCGGCACTGACCTCAGCCGCCGCGCCGGGGAGGGGCCGCGCGTCACGCGGGTGGGGGGGTCACGTGGGTGGGGAATGGGCGGGAAGGGGGCGAGGGGGGGGAAGGGGCCGCGCCCCGCCTGAGAGGAATGGTTGCAGGGGGGAGGTTGCAGGGGGGTGTGTCAGGAAGTAGGGCGGACAACGGGAGGGTTTGGGGGGATTTAAGCTGCTTTTGGTGGTGTTTTATACAACGACGCTGTCAATAGGATTCTGTGCTTTTTCTCTCTCTAAGTCCCGACCCCAACCGTTGCCCTAATGGTCATCCTGAGCCCGCAGAAGTCTCCCAGGGAGCAGTGCTCGCCACGGAAGCCTTTTGGGAGAACTGAATGTCCTTTGGGAGCCTTTACACAGCCCCACACACAACAGCACCCTGCGCTTTCTCTTCAAACCCTAACCCTGTTATCCTAATTATGACCCTAACTCCACACGAAGCCCACCTCAGTCTCCCATGACTGCTCACAACAGAAGCCTTTCGGCAGCCTTTACGCAGCCCCGCTCACAACAGCACTCAGAATCACATAATAATCTAGGTTGGAAGAGACCTCCAAGATCAGCTAGTCCAACCTCTGCACTTTCTTTCTCTTCAAACCCCAAACCTGAACTCTAACCCTAACCTTACCTGTTACCTAATCATGATCCTAACCCCACACTAAGCCCACCCAAGTCTCCCAGGAAACTGTCCTCACAACGAAAGCCTTTTGGGAGACCTCAGCTTCCTTTGACAGGATTTACACAGCTCCCCACACACCAGGACTCTGAGCTTCCTCTCTCTCAAACCCAAATCCAAACCATAATCATGTGGCTCTGGGTGCTGGCGGCCCCTGTGGGCAGGCGAGTGACGGCATGGGGAATCCTTCTCTTTTAATAGACTTGCAGAAATGCCTTCCAACAGTTCCCGTGAAAGCATTATTGTTTATTACATGTACAAAGGCATAAATAGATCAAGTGAATGGGTTAGGGATGACTGGCAGAGTTAAAACTATTTTTTTAGGACTTAGCAGCTCTGCAGCAAAGCTGAGTTCTCTGTGTTTCTTCATTTCCGACAACAAAAAGACCTCTTGTTTTCAATGCCTGATCAGTTTGTGTCAGAAAACCTGCTCTGTTACTGGGAACATGGTTCAGAAACATGTTGTGCTTGGCAGGAGAGGTTGGTTTTCCTGGGGTTTGGAATGGTGATCATGTGTTTTGTCAGGGGAACGAAGACGGCTATTTCAGGCACTTACTGTAAATTTGAGAACATCTACAGAGATTCAATAAAAAATTAGAGAAGCTTCACATTCTTCATTTTTATCATACAATTCACGTTTGGGGAAATCACCTTTTTTCATTATGTGAATGTAGTTCATGTGCAGTGGAGCTAAGGAACCAGGTGGCCTAGCAGCAGTACGGCACCAGAAATAAAAAAATGCAAAAGCTTGAGAAGTGATGAAACTTCAACTGCAGTGACTGCAGTAATTTCCACTGGAGTGCAGTAGAGGTTTGCACTGTATTTTCCCTCATTTGGGCTGATTCTAAGGCAGTAAATATGCTTACATTCGTATACTGCATTGTGTTTACATACTAAGCTAATGGCTCTGCATAGGAAGGACAAAGATAAAGATTTCAGTCCCCTGTGCTGGGTTTACATGTGAGTTCTGTTCAGACATGACTAATAGTTCATATTTAAACTAAGATAATATTTGATATAATGCAGCCAGGACAGCTAAACTACACATTCGTTTGTAAACATGGCAAAAGGAAAGAAAAGTTGTTTGCCTTTGAATTATGACCAGAAAATTAAGTCATTTTAGCTTAAAAATAAAATAAAAGTATATTGTCATACACAAATCATCTCAAGTGAAATTTTCATTTGAATTATTGGAAATGACCCCTATGAAAATATTATTTTGTATTTCTCTTTAGCAGTTGTCCACTCAGAGAAAAACTGCAACTTCTCCATGTTTACCAGCTGTCTGCCATGGATTACTGTCTTTACTTGATGCTGGGGTGTTGAGGGACAATGTCTTTCAGAATTTCTCTCTCCCTTTGTACCACAGTTTCACATTTGCCTCAGTTGTTTGTATTGAGGAAGACGCTGAAAGCCTGTGGGGTGGGGGTTGCTGGCTTGTGTTTGTTATTTTTCTTTAAGTGAGCCTGAATAAATCTTGTAGGAAGAGTGCAGATATCCAAAGTAATTCCATTCCACTCTCAGGACAAGGTTGGTAGGCATATCTAATTGCAGTGGACTCTTAACCTAGACCTTACTGCATTATTCATGTGTAATACTGCATGACGTGAGGACATCTGTAAACAACTGCAGATGATTATAAGGCTAACAATACTGATCATCTTGAGTTGTTTCAAATGCTCTTTTGTCTATATGGTTTTATAGTTATTGTCATCATGCTTGGCAAATTGCACAAATACATTAGCTCAAAAGACTTTCGTTTTGGCAGACAGCAAAAATGGGTCAAGGTGTCCGCTGACAGCCTTTAAGGGAAGGGGTCTCTAAGGATATACTATTTTTATCCTCTTTCTATTAGCAAAATTGATAGATGTGGTTTTCTTTCAAATAGCTGGAGCAAGTCCATCAGTGAATGGGCAGGCTGCTGCTGCTAGGGTTGCAGTCAGACTGAGTACAGGGGGAAGAGAGTTTGTGCTCCATTTGCTCTGTTTGCTCTCCATTGTGCTCCATTTGTGCTCTTGTTTTATGTCTAGTAACCTGGAAGTTTTCTACCATGGATAAATGAAATATTTAAAAATATGAACATAAGAAATGTTCATTTCTATGAACATTTCTGTACATAGAAAATATGAACATATGTTCATATGAACATATGAACTACCCAGGACAAGTTTCAACTGGTGTAAAGATGTATCCTGTGGGCAGTCTTACTATTCTGATCATGTTTTATTATGTGTACCTCACAGTCAGTGTGAGATCAGAAACTCAAGGTTGGATTAAAAATACAACAAGATAAGAAAGTATATCCTAGCTGCTTGCAGAAATATTAAGAAACCTCAATGGTCTGTCAATTTAGTAAACTAATCATGCATAAGAAATGGCACAAGAGACACAATAGTGTTGTCTGTGTTGCTTGAGAACAGTGACCATCTGTGGTGACAACTAGAGTAAAATACAATTCATAGACATGGGGAAAGAACTACCTGAGAAACAAAGCAGTTTTCTGGATAATAAAAGTTATATTCTGTATTCCTATAAGTATCAATTTATTTGAAAGTAAATTGACTTGTAATTTACCATTAGCCATTGAATCAGTTGGGGATGAGAAGAACTTAACTTGGGCTTTACCCAGAAGAATAAATTAGTTCTGTAGTCCTTTATGTCTTAAAGCACAACAGAAATCAAGCCAGAAGAAGATAAAGGATCATGGTTACAATAATCAAATGGCAGCAATACGTAGCTAAATGAGGAGTTGCATAGCCAAGAGCAACAAAGCAAGTCAGACTTCCCAGTCTGGTTATGAGAAGCAAGAGTTGCATAGCACAGAACACAAGTCCAGACGAGAACTCACCAGGTGTTTGTTTGGAGTGGTACAGATACAGGCTTTTATCTGAGATCTTCCTAAAGCTTGGGCCAAAATGTAAAAGCCAAGAGCTATGTTTAAATTCTCCTGAAGTTTGGAGACATTCACAGGCAGCCTGTTGCCTCAGGCCCATTTAAAAAATTCTCTGCTAGTTTTAAGTAAAGGGTGAATGGCTTGAGCACAGTAATGGCATTTCTCATTCATTCACACTCTAAATTGAAGAATGAAGATTTTTCTTTCTCTTCCCATGATCTCTCCACTTTTAGAAGATTATTTATCTAGACTGTCTCAGACCTCGCGTTTTAGGTGAACATGTAATTTCAATCTACTCAATAATTTTGGTAGAATTTCTAACTATAGCAAAAAGAAGCTATATTAAACATAACAAGTAAGTATACTTCTGTGGTGGTTTATGTACTATATAATGTACAACATGTTCTGCTAATCATGGATTAATCTCAAACGTGACAAAGATGACCCTTATTTAATGAGGTTAAAAGACTTGGCAAAGATCACATGGCAGGCCTACGGTAAAGCTGCAGACAGCTCTTGCCCACCTTACGGCATGTCCTAAGCTTTAATCATTAAATAGCATGGTTTTAGGAAGGCTATAAATAGATGTCTTATTGCTGCTTTTGACTAAATATTTTTCGAAACGTCCTGTTTCTGGGGACATTTTTCTATTTATAAATTCTGGTTTTGCCTTTGTGAGGATCATACATTAGGGTTTGCATTAGTAATGTGAAATATCTGAAATAAAGGTATATTGGAACAATGGAGTATACCTGGTAGAATTTCTGAGTATTCTCCTGATAAAGCTGAACTTACTCCTGGTAAGTGGCAGCTAAGTCCTGCCCAGAAGGAAGGGGAGCCCACATTGATTTGCTTTCAGGAAGATCCAAGGAGTAAAGCTCAGGAAATTCATCCCAGTTTCAGAACCAAGAACAGGACAGGAATGGGTTTCCTCTTGGCAACACATGCACTGTGAAGACTAGGGCATTGCAGGTGTTTTATCCTCACCTGTCAAAGGGCGTAAAACCCTCAAGAAGAAACAGATAAGTGGTGAAGGGGGGTTTGTCTCTGAGAGCTGATATGTAAAATGTGATGCCTTCTTTAGAGGAGAAACATAAAGGAAAAGAGACACTGCAATAGCGAGGCTTATTGAAATAATTCCGTGCATGGTTTGTAATGCAAAAAACGGAATTGAGCTGCAAAGAATCAATGCTCAACAAAGCATTTCCCTTGCACCCCACTTTAAAAAACCCGAAAAGCAGCAAGCAGGCAGATGACGGCACCACCCCCTCCCCAAAAACACTCCGGGCTTCGGAGGAACCGCGTGGGGATGTCCGCGGGTGAAGGGTCACGGCGGGCCAGGCCACCGGCGGGGGATGACACGGGAAGGCGGCACCAAATCCCCTGAGCGGATCAGGGCCCGGGGGCAGGCCTAAGGAGGCCCCGGGAAGGGTTAAGGGGCAGCCCGGCAGCGGCGCGGCCCCCGGGGGCGGCTCGGGGCTAAGCCGGGCTCGGCCGGGAGCGGCCGCCGAGGGAGCGGCGGGGCCGGAGCAGGTGGGACGGGGCGGGGGGAACGGGGGACGAGGGGGATAACGGGGGGCGAAAAGGGGATGAGGGGGGCATGGCCCGGCCGGGAACCCCTCCGCTCACACGGGGACGGGGCGGTGCGAGGGGGCAGCCCGCAGCAGGCTGACTGTGTGAGTGTGCACGGGGGGTGAGTGTGCAAGGGGGTGTGCTTGAGCACGGGGGGGGTGTGTGCACAAGCGTGCAAGTGCACTTGCGTGTGAGTGCACTTGTGTGTGCACGCATTGTGAGTGTGCACAGGTGTGTGGCTGCACTTGTGTGTGCACATGCTGTACTTGCAGCAAACCGTGTGCCAAAAAAAATAGAGATGTTTATAGATTAAAATGTTTATGGATTTATTCAACCTACTTTGTCCTAAATTGCCGGCGGCAGCCCCTCGCTGCACCTGCAGTAGAGCTCTTCACTTTGGTTCCATTTAGAGCTTTTCTGAATTTAATATTTGCTAATTGCTTAGTTCTGTATCTGGCAAACCATTATTGTTTTAAGGTTACATTTGTAGCGCTTGTAAAAACCCTGGTGGGGAGTGATTGATTTATCAAATCAGCGCAGATCACGGGGTGACAGCCTGCAGACACAACCAATGCAGTCATTACAATAGCATAGCTGATGGCACACACGACTCGGGGCTGGGATCACACTTGCCTGCTGGTCCTGGAATAACAACTCTTGTTCTTCCTTGCTAGGACGATGGCTGCTGTTGCAGAGCGCACCTTCATCGCCATCAAGCCTGACGGGGTCCAGCGGGGACTGGTGGGAGAGATCATCAAGCGGTTTGAGCAAAAAGGATTCAAACTGGTGGCCATGAAACTGATACACGTAAGCTGTCCTTAACTTGCACATCTCCTTTTCATAGAAACAGCAACCTAAAAATAAAGTAGCAGACAATAATGAGAAATTGACCATTCAGAAAATTTAAACCTGGACTTTTGGTAAGTCTTTGGCTATTTTGGAGAAGTTCCAATTCGCAGCTCTGGCTAAATGCTTTAGACATGCTAAGTATGCTAATTTTAGTAACTTGATGTCCTTAGCCCGAAGAGAATATTCTTTTAGGTGCATCCTATGCCTAATAACTATCTCTGGATATCTTCAACAAATACCAGTTCACATACCCGTGTTAGCAACAGATCTTTTTTGAGTTCAGGAGTGGTTAAAACAAACAGCTCAAATTCATGTTTACTATAACTACTTACAGGAAGTTGCTAGAAATGATGAATTTTGAGGTGTAGGCATGTTTTAGGATTGATAGTGCTCTGCAGTTAATCTCTCTGATTTCAGTACGCTCTTAAGTTCGTAGAAGAAGCTTTTTGTTTGGTTGTTTTTTAATGCAGGCCTCTGAAGACCTTCTGAGAGAACACTACATTGATCTAAAAGACCGTCCATTCTATGATGGTCTGGTGCAGTACATGCACTCTGGACCTGTTGTAGCTATGGTGAGTTCTTAAAAACAAAGCTTAGCTAAGAAAAATACACTGTTTAGTTGTCTTGCCTGTAAATAAGCTCGTGGTACCTAATGAATACTAGTTTACGTTTGAAAGGATTCAAATAATCAAATAATATAGTTTGGAAGATGTACTTCTGACTTGGTTTTTCTATGTATCTTTTTATCACAGTCTTTCTCTCCTTTGATCCTTTGAGTCAGTATGTTGAGGAATAGGGCAGGGGAAAAGGGAGAGCTTAAGCTGAAACTTTGATAAACAGTAAACCTGCACCCAAAAAATACACCGTGGAATGCCATGTATTAATCAAGCTGAGAAGTGATGATGAAATATTTTTACAGTACTCTCACGTTCAAGTAACTTTGAAAATCTTGTTTAGTCTAATTTAATTAGAAGGAATTTTCCTTTATTTTTTTTTTTTAATTTTTTCCTTTAACAGTGTGTTTGTTGAATAGTTGAGCTGGAGGTTTAGATCTTCAATGAGCAGAGAGCTTTGGAAGGCTGTTTACTGTACTGAGATTTAAAATAGTTCTCTTCCCATCCTTGGGGAGGAAAGGTACGTTGCAGATGGGCGGGGAAGGGCAGAACTGCACTAAACGCTTCAAGAATTTGACAGAGAAATTGGAAATAAAATATGACTCCCTATTAGGAATATAGGGATGGTGACTTGTGTTATGATGGACAGCACTGCATAATTCTGGAAGGTGTTATTAATTCTTGCTACTTTGTCTACTGCAATATAGTCTCAATGGATTTTTTTTTTTTTTTTTTACTAAGGTGTGGGAAGGTCTTAATGTGGTTAAAACTGGAAGGGTGATGCTGGGGGAAACTAATCCAGTGGATTCAAAGCCTGGCACTATTCGTGGTGACCTCTGTGTTCAAGTTGGAAGGTATATTTTGAAAGTACTGATTTAAACTGAAGCCCCTAAAGCTCCAATGGTATGTCGTGATACACATAGGAAAAGTGCTCCAGCCTTCTTCATTTTACGCGTGGAGATGCCTTCCCCAGGATAATGTAACTGGATCTAAAGGTGGAAGTGGAATTGCAGTCTTCTCTTTGACAAAAATGATGAGCAAAGCTGTCATGGCCCACTCCATGCCTATAACTACTTTACAGTTCCTCACGACTTCTCTCTGTAATGGTGACCACTTCAAAATTAAGTTGACTTTGCTTTGCACTTGATGATTGTATTAATTTTATATCCACCTCTTCTTTTTGTAGGAACATCATTCATGGAAGTGATTCTGTAGAAAGTGCCGAGACAGAGATCAATCTGTGGTTCACTCCTGAAGAACTGGTTGATTACAGAAGCTGTGCTCATGAATGGATCTATGAGTAGAACTGAACCTATACCTTTTGATATCCTTACTATCTGTAATCAGTTGTTATCAGTTGTTTTAAAGTCCTTCATATCAACTAGTAGAAACCATTTTCAGAAACCTGTGGTATTCACTGTTGTGAATATTAAATATAATCAGTGTTTGTTGCTGTTTTGGTTAAAAAGCTATCAATTTATGGATAGGATTGTATTTTTAAAAACTTTTTAGCTACGTATGGGAGTGAGAGAGGTGAGATTCAAACACAGAGAAGCAAAACATTCCTTGTTAATAATACAGAACATGTATTTTCCTGAAGCACTCCCCAAAGTCAAAGAGGAGGTTTTAGTAAATAGAAGCTAATGCAAATCTCTCAGTGTTAAAGGTGCATCATTTTGTTAAAATGTTAGTGGTCAAACAAGTGGTATGTAAATATATTGTGTGCTCAGATGTTGAGGGTTGAACTTGATATCAAATCAAGTGAATCCTCATGCCTAAAGGGGGTGCAGAAAAACGCTTTATTTCTCTTTCCAAAAGGTGCTGTGCCTGTACACAGAGCACGATAAAATAACTTCTCTACATTGACATGGTTTCATTTTTTTTCTGCACGATTTATTTAGCATTTTAAGGAAGGATTAATAGGCCAGGCTTTTTGAAATGCTCTTTTATGTGAAAAGAAGATTAATGTGAGAATGGATGAGCGTGATCCATTTTCAGTCACTGTACTGTAGCAGTCCTCTAACATTGCATAGAGGAACAATGGAGTGATGTTTGCTGTACTGACCACAGAGCTGATAATTTAGCTTCATTTGTACTTCTACATCCGTATTTCCTTAATAGCTGGAACTCCAAAGCAAGGAGCAAGGTGATTTTGGATAAGATACTTAATAAGTGGCTCCAGCATTATTTATTTATTTATTTAATCATGTCAACAAATACATTCGTAATAATGCTAAACCTATTTCAGTAGAAGCATCTGCTTCCATCACAGGAAACAGCCTCTTGCTGAAATATTTTGCAACAAACACTCAACAGAGGTTTGGGATGTAGGAACAAAAAGTGCACTGGAGTCAATGTAATGTATTTATTTCCTTGTAACACTGTATTCATTAAAAGCAGGAGTTTTGTGAAACTACTTGTTCAAACTCCCATATTTTTGCCTACAGTGAGTTGTTGTTTCAAAGAGTAAACTGCAATGAATATTGAATTTGATGCTTATGATACGTTATGAAGGTAACCAACTCCTAATGAGATGCTCCAAAATAAAATATTTGCTGTTTCTTAAGTTAAACAAAAGGTTTGTTCATTATATTGCCTTAGGGCTAATTAATGAGTCTAAGGAGAGGGAATAAATTCCCTACCTACCAAACTGCAGATGATGTTTGTAGCCTGTTTCCTAAAAATAGTCAGTGCTACAGAAGGCAAATAATTAAGTTAAAGGTTGTTAGAACAAAGGGAACACATAACAAACCTGTGCACTGGATGAGTAGTAGTCCTGAGTTCCACTTTTGCCTGAAGGATTAGGTTTCTTTCTCTTGATTGCTTACTACAAAACAGAAATTTGGGAAGAAATGTGGTTCACGTGGAGGTGAGGGGGGTTGTCAGAAAGATACTGATTAGTGTCTAATGCATTTAGACTGAGAGGAGGTGGAAGTTGGCCACCTCTTGGAAGAAATGCAGTATTCCTCTTACACATCTAAGCTGCCTGACTCAGCGTTTCCAGTTTCACTAATTTAAGTTGCCTGTCAATAGGAGACTGCGTACGTACTGCAGAGGGTATTGCTTTCATGTTACAGCCGCAGTGCTGGTATTGAATTATAACTAGTTCAGGAAGAAAAAACTTAGCTTGTAAATTATATCAGCTAGTAAGCACTTTAAAAAATAATAAAATTTTTCTTTATTCTCATTAAGGTGCAGGTTCGGGAACTGTTAAGTTTTATATGTATGTTTTGACACTTTTCAGCTTCACCTTCTGATATCCTAGCCAAAGAAATATCCCAGGCAACTTCCCCGGCTTCCAGCTACCACATCTCTTCTGGGGGACACAACGCCCAGCCGGCCTGAGGCGTGCTGCTTCTGCTGAGCTAATTTGGCCACCACCTGATAAGAGACAGCGGGGCTATCTGTGAAAATAGCCAAGCAAGGCCTCCTAGTAAAGAAAAGATTTAGCACGGCTCAACATCCTTAATCGTCTCACTTTTCACTGTGAAAAACGCGTTTTGATGCCTGGCGTTAGCCGCTGTTTACCAAGCGTTCAGTTTACAGCCCCGTGCTCGGGTCTGCACCCCTGTGAGGGGAGAACGGGGGCAGGAGGAGCAGGGAACGGGAGCCTTGAGGGGCTTCCAGGGCAGCTGTGGAGGAGGCCGGGTGCCTCCGGCTGCCACAGCGAGGCACCAACAGCTGCCTCCCTCCCGGGCGGGCCGCCAGGCGCTGAGGCAGCGCGGCCACCGCGAGACCCGGCGGCTGCCCGGCTTCCCCTCAGCGGCCCGGCCCGGCTTCCCCTCAGCGAGCAGGGGCTGGCGGCAGCAGGCGGGAGGCGCAGACGAGCCCCCAGCCCCGCCGGGCCCGCCCCTAAGCGCCGCGGGGCGGCCGTGAGGAGAGGAGGAGCCGCCCGCCCGCCTCCTCCTCCTCTTCCTGCGGCGGCTGCGGAGCGGGAGGCTGCGGCGAGGTAGGCGGCGGCCGGGCCCTCCGGCAGGCGAGGCCGGAGGGAGAGCGGGATGCGCCGCGCCGGCACCCGGAGCCTCACAGGGGGGTCGGGGGGAGTCGTCTCGCTTCAGCCCCGGTGGCTGCGGAGGGGAAGGGGATGAGGGACGGGAGCGGGCCCGGCGCCACGTGGGCCCGGGCGGGGCGGGCAGGGCGCCGCCATGGACGTGGGGCTGCCGGCTGCCGGCCGACCTTGAGCCGCCCCTCGGCACGGGGAGCTGTGTGAATACGCGTGTGTGGGGGTGTAAATGGGGGTGTAAGTGGGGTGTATTCGTGTCCCGCAGCACCATGGCTGCCAACTGCGAGCGCACCTTCATCGCCATCAAGCCCGACGGCGTCCAGCGGGGGCTGGTGGGAGAGATCATCAAGCGCTTCGAGCAGAAGGGGTTCCGCCTGGTCGCCATGAAGTTCGTGCACGTAAGTCCCCGCGCTGCTGGCTCGCTTCTAAACGCCTTCGTTCAGCTGCCACGATAGGTAAAGGTACCATTTTCCTATGCTGTCGTTTTCCCATGCTGCCGTTCTCATATTGCAACGGGAATCTGGACAACATCTGGACGCCTGTCAGGCTGAGCCTTCTACCAGCCACGAACACCTGAGCTCTTTCTTCCCTTTCCTAAGGAAAGGGCTCTGCTAGCTTAATGCAGCCCCTGAGATGAAGTGACCTTGACTGAAAGGTTGTAGCCAACAACATGCATCAGACACCTTGTCCATAGCTCCTGGCCCAGGATTACTGTAACACAAAAAAGTAATCTTGCCCACTTGAAACACTGAAGGCCCTAATCCCCGCCCCCCCTCCCCCCCCCCCATCCTGCACTCCTTTAATTTTATAGCAGGAACTCATCTCCTAACACTAGTAACGTCTTCTGTGTCATGGTATTTTGACAGCAATATATTTAATGTTACATCTGCTCTTTTAAAGGCTTCTGAAGACCTTCTCAAACAACATTACATTGACCTGAAAGATCGACCATTCTACCCTGGTTTGGTTAAATACATGAACTCTGGACCTATTGTGGCAATGGTATGTGGCTTGTTTTTTTTTTTTTTTTTTAGAAACTGCTTTCTTGAGTGTATTTGTCCCATGCTGCAAGTTGTTTTAAAATAGTAAGATGTACTGGTTGTTACAGGAACGCTACAAAACTGCTTAGTTGTGATACTAATACAATTAAGACAGTTTAGTGTGAGTTCTTTATTAAAAAGAAGGAAGATGTGCATGTTTAAAATGCCAGTTAAAATACTTGAAGATTCTTGACAGCTTCATTTCTGCTCCAAAGAACCTTCTACTGGGGGGGGAGGAGGAAGAGAGAGAAGTTTAGTTACTGCTTTCTTCCATAGATGTTCATCTTCTGTGTCATTCTTTATGCTTTCCTCAGAACAATCAAACCACCCTAGAAGCATCTCATCTTGTGACTAGAAAACATACATGTAACTACACATTCCTGCAAGTCTTTGGGTTGTTCATTTTCTAACAAAAGAGAAGTGTTTTAAGGTTGACTTTACATATCAAGTAATTTTAAGGCTTGTTAAGGTATCTCACATAACTGGAATGACAGTGCTGTTAAATTGGAATTTCTTATCTAAGGAGAACTTTTTTTAAATGTTTTTCCCCCTCTTTAAACAAGCTAAGGAGAGAGTAGACTTTTTTTTTTGAGATAAAACTCTTATTTCTTTACAAAATGTGAATTATTACTAAAGATTAATCCTTGAAATGTTGTAGATGCAAGAATTAATAGGTTTGGTTTGTCTTGTCTTTTTCTTGTTTTTTGTCCCTGAAGGTATGGGAAGGCCTCAACGTGGTTAAAACTGGTAGAGTAATGCTAGGGGAAACCAACCCAGCAGACTCAAAGCCTGGTACCATCCGTGGTGACTTCTGCATTCAAGTAGGAAGGTTTGTGTGCTCAGTATCAATGTTATTGAGAAACTTAATAGTGGTAGTCTTTTCTTCAAGAAAGTCAAATTATTGATAGATACACTAGCCTGATTCTTTTTTATTTGCAGGTTGCATTTTGTAACAGCTACTTAGGAAAATGGCTTGGTATAAAACTTTTTTTTTTTTTTTTGAAATACTCATTAGCTACTCATCAGAGCTTCATGTAAGATCAGTCAGTGGCATTGGCTGCTGTAGTCAAATAGCCCTAGTCCCCCCTGCTAGGTTTAATTAGCTCTTACAGTGAGGCTGTTTAAGTACTATAGCTGACATAGTAGCCCTGTAGCTCTAGGTGCTTCATCCACGTTTTTCCATTTACTACTAGGTTACTAAATTTTTTTTCTCCTACAAAACAGTATTTGTCTTCTTCCACAGAAACATCATTCATGGCAGTGACTCCGTAGAAAGTGCTCAGAAGGAGATCAACCTGTGGTTTAAACCTACGGAACTCGTTGACTTCAAGTCTTGTGCACACGACTGGATCTATGAGTGAAGTGAGCTTCCACAAGGAATTGGGCCTCTTAACGTGTCATCTCATTCCAGCCATTGATCGGGGAGCAATTATCACCACGGTTAGCTTAGTCATTTTTCAGCATTATCAAATAAAAGGATGATACAAATTAACTCCTTGTGGTGCATTTACTGTGACAGACTTGTCCTATTGAACTACTCAGTAAAGTGGGATGAATATTTCAGTATTTTCCCTGTGCACAAGGTAGAGTGGTGTTAGAATACCGATTTCCCTATACAAGTATTTAAGCATAAAACTTTGCAGTGAATGGTCACTGAAGTTGCTTTGCAGACTACTGAAACACCTTCAGCTGCAGTCCAAAGCCAACTTGCAGAGGGAAGGGGTGGGGGCGCTACTTCAAGCATGGAACTACACTGAGAAGAATGACATTATCCCGTGACAAAATTTCTATCCTGATGCACAACTATTTATATCAGCTGTGAAATACAAGGCCAAGTACGAAGCTTGCACTGTATTAAATGCTCATCTAGTGCCCCAATCCCCTTTAAGAAAACAACATACAGGAAGAGATTTTTTAACATTTTTATTTTGTGTAAAAAAAGGCAAATTTAGTGAATTATTTTCATCTTGTACACAAAGTTATAATTTTAATGCTTTTCACATCCATGCTGAAAATCTGCGGTCTCATAAAAATGAAAGGAACATTAATTTCTCCAAAAGCATTTTTTCACTTAGTTATGTACATTGCATGAGAAAGGTTTAAATACTCTCTCATTGACCACACAAATTACCAAGAAAATAAAAGATTAAATTTGTACAGATATTGATTTATATATCAAATACATACAGAAATGATGTAAAAACCCTATCTGTTTAATCTTGATTCCCGCCCCAATGTTTTCCCAGGGGCCAGAGCTGACGCCTTTTGTATAAATGGCTGTGGCTTTTTGTTTTAAATATGAAAATTAAAAGGAAGAAAAATTCAGTTTAAATCACAGTTTTTTTAAAATCCCTTCCCAATAAAGGATTGTTACCAAATATATTAGCACCATCGTACAAATATTGACGGGAGAGGGTATTCACATCACATAAAACAACAATCATAAAAAACAAACAAACACTGAAACCCGTGTTAGTATCCGTAGAACAAAGAATTGATAACTGCTTTAGCTTTCCTCAGATGCAGCAAGGAAAAGGTTAAAGAGTTGTATTTAAAATAACAGATCAGCAGAAAGATTCTGAGCAACAGAAGGGCAGCTGCAAAGGTGCATAACTTGTGCTACCTCATGGTTAAAAAAAAAAATTGCTATGCCAAATAGTGAAGTTTGACCCCATTGAAGATTTCAGATGTCTAACACTGCTCTTCCTTTAGCCAAGTAACATGGCTTAAAGTGAAAATAAAAAATACCTAGAGCCATGTTACTAACGAATGCTTTACAAATACAGTGAAGCCTGTACTATGGATACCACAGGCAATCTGTAACCCACTTTTTGGGGAATCTATTCTCAATACCTAGAAGACTTTTGCTCAGCCTTTCCTTAAACCTATCCTGAGCAAATGACTGCAATTAATTCCTCACATGGTCTACTTAGGACAGATTTCACTATACTTGACAAACAATGTGGGTATATTTTGAATTCAGAAACAGAGGAGAGATTTCATCCGTAAGTCTCAACAAGCAACTTCTAGCGTAGTCACCTGTGTATCTGAGAATGCAAGTCAACTCCTGTACTTTAGTGTTTTAATTAAAAGTATAGCTGTTTTTAAAGAACATTATAAAGACTGACAGACTTCAAATCTGATTCTGTTATCCTTCCAACACAGGAAGTGTGTTCATCTTAAGTGCTATTTTTGCCTCTTCACATTTGAAGACTATAGCTCAAAAGTCAGACATGACTGGGAAACCAAGTTCTGAGTCTGGGCAATATGCAGAAGTCCAAGGTTCCAGGTTTCCTGGCTTTGCAATATACCTTGCTCATTATAGCCCAAGTTTTCACATTATGAAACACAAATTAATGCAAATTTTTCTACTGTATTCAGAAGCTATCGATGAGAGAAGAATGCAAGACTGTGCCAACCTCATTCCAGCTGTGACAATTTGCAAGTTGTCACATTAAAAAATAAAACAATAAAAATAATAATCATAATAAAATGAATATTCATGTACTTACCAAACCAAAACAATGCTTGCAGAACTGGATTTTACAGCAGAATAAATGGAGAGCACAGGAAAATAAAAATCAAGGCTCACCAAAGTGTCATTAACAATGGTCTCTAATCCTATTTCTCCAATCCAGGCTGTTTAAAAGAAATGTCACGTGGGTCAGAATCTGAGAAAACGTATTTGAAGTCTACCAACCGTGATAAAGTCCTTTCACTGTGGCTATTTTAGAGAGCGAAAGTGTCTTTACCACCTGAAGTTACAGAAACGTAATAGTCTGATAACCAGATTCTGTTCATGTAAGAAGCTGTTGTTAAAAGGGGGTCAGTATTAAAGAAATTTCACTAGTAAGGGAGGAGAAAATTCCAGACATTCCTACGCTATACAGGACATTTTTTAATTCCAGTAGTAAATACAAAACTTTACATAATTAACCCCTCTTGCATAGAATGAGGTAAACCTGTGCATATTACCAATACTATGTACCCAAAGTTAGAGCAATATTTTAGAAAATAATCAAATTGCTGGTTTTCAACTTTCTATGCACTTTTTTTTTTTTTTTAATTCAAACAACAATATACAAAAAAAAATGGTCTCCTGGGGCTATGTGGGTTGATATCCTTAAAGCATTTCTTAGGCTGTAGGAACAAAAAAATTACTTTTTTTTTTTTTTTTTTTTTTAAAGCCCTAACTTATAGTCAAGAGTCAGATGATCATTGTACTGCTCTGAAGGGGACCTACTAAGACCCAGAAGCACTTATAGAACATATGCAATTAATTCCTGAGAGTTTAGTTAATGAACCTTACTGGTAAAAGCTAAAGCTCTTGATGCACATTTTTCCAGTCACAGCTCTGCAGGGCTGATAAATAACTTCACTAATCAACTCCATAAATGAAGCCATCTAAATAAACATACAAAGTTTAAAAATATGGAAATAAAATCCAAAAGTTCATGCAAAAGTACTTTGTATTTTACTATTAGCCATTTTCACCCTTCTGCGTGACTTTTGCCTTTAAAACCACTGGACAGTTAAACAGGTGGGGTTAATGGGATACTCGACAAAAAGATTCCAGGCAATAAGCAAATCCAGTTTGTGAATTATATGCTAGGTTGTATATGATTTATATACTTTCCAAATCTCAACTTCCATATTATACTACTGCAGCAAGAAAGGAACTCTGCAGGCTGTGCAGGCTGTGAACTTTTTTTTTTCTTAATTTGCAATGCTTGGCTCATTTTAGCTCAACTGAAATCACATGAAATATCAGTTTTGAATGTTCAGAAATAAATATTTAAGATGGCAAGGAAACATCTAGGTCTTTCTGAATGGAAAAAAAAATAATCAGAAGAATACTCCGAAGTTCCTTCCCACTCCCAAGGGAAGGCCTGAGTTACTAAGTAAGTTTCTTTAGCCTAAATTCAGAGCTAAACTTAATCTTCCAAATGTGGGAATTTTCTGAAGTTCCAGTTTGGCATAGGGCTCTGTAAACAGTTGCTGGAGCATTCCAAGACTACACACATCCACGTACAGACAAGAGCTTTATAGTCCCAATCCAATGCCCACTGCAGTCACTGAAGACAAGGCTACTGATATTAATGGGCACTGATTCAGACCCTAAGGAACTTTTTAAAATTACAAAACGTCTTATATAAAAAAAAGCATTTAAAACTAAATAAAAACATCTTGAAAAGTTAAAAACCTCCCTCATGTGATGGCTCCATTGCAACTGGGGCTACTCACTGAGTAGAGCTTTACAGAACTATCTTCCACATACAATTTATGCCTCTAAATCAGAGCTTAAATGCCTTATTTTCACCATAAGAAAACAGAGGCGTGACCAGTGCAGTTCGCAAGAGTCTGTAAGTCTCCCAACTTGTACCAAAAAGGTTCATTTGTCATGACAGTTCATCTGTACTTGCAACTATATCTTCCTCCAACCGCTTCCCACAATCGTGCTAATTAAACTTTAATCTTACCAAAAAAATTAGATTTTCAGTTCTTGTTAACAATGCACAATAAATCTGAACTTGAAAATATTACAAAATTCTTTCAAAAGCTTCAAATACAACACAAAAGTGTCCATTCTTGTTTTTAATAAATTGAAAAATCTTCTTTCACTAAAATAGTTTCCCCGCCCTTCCAAAAAATTCTGAACTGAGTCTAACTCTTCTACAGTTAGCAAAGTGCCCCAGGTACAGTCATCCAAACTGCACCATCAAAGTGGGAACAAGATCAGTCAGTCTTGGAGAAAGGCTCTTTTCCTATCACCAATAATCTGCCCCTCACTTTTCTGAGCTGCTTTATGGTTCTTGTTTAATGTAGTAACTGGCAGATCCGTTGCTTTCCTGATCAGATGCTCCTTGAAGGAAGCTATATTCTTCTCCGTCTAGCAACTCCTCCTTCAGCTGCAATGAAGACACTAAAAACAAAAGACGAACATTAAAGATCTGTAACATTGAAAAGAAGTAAACTTGCTCTTAAATTTACTTTATATAATTTAAATTGGCAACAGCTCCAAGATTTCCCATTTTCTTACATTCTGCATTTTAGTGGTTGTTCTTTTATCATGCAATATCCCACAGAAAACAGAACTTTTCTGACCTTACACTGAACTTTGTTATGCTCTAATATTAATACATGTGAGTGAGCAATTCACAATCATATATTCTCTATATAATTTTTCTTCCAAGAATTTACTATTTTAAAACTCTGGTTTAAGAGGGCAACAAAATGTTGCTAAGAAGAATTTTTTTTTTTTTTTTTTACTGCTCACTTTTTTGTTTACTGTCTACTTCCAATTTAGTCTTTAGCCTAGTTACAATGAACTAGTTGCCATTTCCAATCTCAGAATCACATTACTTGCCTGATTACTGTAAACAGTCTACACAAGACAAGAAAAAACATTGATAAGGATTTCTTAATATATCATTAAATTTTTAGGATCCCAGAGGTTTCATTCAAGACATTTTTAGTAGTTGTAATCTTCTCCCATTTCTTTTGTATAAAGAAGATAGAAATGAGACCTGAGACATAGAAAGAACGATGTTATGAATAGCAATAATGTCACAATTACTTCTCCAATTTCACTAATGGACAGTGGTAATTATCGAAATATGAGCACAATGAAAAGGACACTGAAAACAAAGTATGCCAGTACTTTCATTAAAGGTGCAGTACCCACATTAAAGGGTTGATTATACAATAATAAATGATTTGCTGTGACCAAATGAATGAGAAAACTACTAAAGTTTATGATTACTGAATATAAAGTTTATATGCACATCAATGTACCTTGAAATGCAGAAATATTATGCAGTGAAACTAAAAATAAATTCCATAACCTGTTACTAGTTGTAGCCCTGCTATAACTTACAAGCCATTTGATAATTCTTTTATTATTTTTCTGTCATCTTCCATGTTGGAAACACTCGTGCTAAATAAAAATAAAATTTGAAAATAAAGATATTAAAAAAAGTCCAGAAGTTGCAACATAACGCAAGCTCTCCTCATTTATTTAACAGAAGCCCTCTCACTGGCTACATAGCCCACACTCTCTTGCCTTAAAAAAACAAACAAAAAACCACTTCTCCCTGCATTATGTCCAGCTCTGATCAAGAGCTCTAGTCTGTGGAGACAACAAAAGTGCTGTCTAAATCACAAGACACACAATTGTTTACTTGGGTATGCTGCTAGTACCGTAAGCAAAGGCTACACCCAAAATATCAATACAGCACGGAGTGATGGTTTATATGTAGACAAGTAGGGTCTCAGAGCAGCCTCCTTCTCCAAGACACTGGCTGTTGTCTCTTTTTAAAGTGATGCTGTTCTACAATTGCATTTCAGTGCTTAAGGATCATTTCATATGACTCAAAGTTGCAAATCTACATCAAAGAAGCAGCACAACTTTGGAGAGAACAAAAGCACTTTGTATTCCAAATGCTATGAGGCACTACTGAAACCTTCTCCAACATGTGGCAGTAGGAAAGGAGAAAAAGACATTTAGTGAATCTTACCAAGTTCTCTGATAGACAAGAAGTTTTACAGTAGGTATCTGTCTTGTCAGTAATCTTCCACTACTTTCATTCTAAGCCATACAGGTATTTCCTGCAAAGTGCCTACATCCTAGCTATGACTACCAAAACACAAGGCAGCGTTAAATGTTACAGAATAGATATGCAATTTATTAATTATGGCTGACCTCAAATGTGTTGAGCTTACATGTTGTTGGGGTATACTTCCCTCTTCCCTAGACTTAAAAGGTGTGTTTTTTCTGGTTTCTATTTAAACACTTTTGATCAAGGACAAGGCTACACCACAAAACTAATTTTGTCCCAACACTTCAAAATTCAGAATTTTGGCATCTGAAAAGTTCCTGAAGATGTTAATGGAAAGCATCAGGTCCCAAAACCCAAAGAACACCAGGGTTTTGTAGGAATTCAGAGATCTAATGACACACAAAACTCAGCATGTGCACGTCAGTGCACTAAATAAACACCTGAGCTGTAGATTTACAGTCAGAGAAGACAAGTTGTGCAAAAAACACAATCCAGAAATCCTCTCTCCTGCACCAGGCTTACAGCATCCTTGGTACAAAAGAGAAAAGAGACATTTCTTTTTACTTCAGTTTGCTACTCGTGTACATCAGTTACTGAGAAACACTGGGGGGTACACAGAAGAGAGTCGAGATTTGTCCTCCAAGCTTTGAAAAGGCATGTGGGTTATAGCATCCCAGGCCATGAAAGTATACCACATGGACAAAGGAACTGTTCTGGATGTACTCTGCAGTCAATGAAAAGTGGCAACACCGCAGCATAATCAGACTAAAGAAAGTTTAAAAAAACGTAAATCAAGGAAATTTGAAGCTGTATGTATTAACCTGGCAACTGTCCTGCACGTAGAGCACAATCTGGTTTGTCTGATGGATCGTACCTCTCCACTTTATCAGTTAGTGATATTTAGTGTATCTGCTATACTTCCATACATAATAGGAAAAGATGAGAGGAAAAGCTACCAGATCTTGTATAGTAATCTATACTGAAAAAAAGAGTGAATACATTACACAAGCTATCCTTAAATAAGCTCAAAATTATAATATTTTTATGTATTTTAATATCATAAAAATTTAATAAAATTTTAATATCACTGATGATTTTAGTGTTTTTCTCTGCTCACTCATATAGTTGCATGATTATACCATTGATACTTAAACAGAACAGATTTTATAGCAAAGAGGGAAAAAGACTCATCTTAAAGGACAAACTAATTTCAAATATAGTTTCTACATTAGTAACTCACAAAATGTCAACTAACATCTCCATTCTCCAAGGATGTTTATCTTTTCCCAGATAACTGTCTTTTTCTGACATAAAGGCAAATATCACTCCTTATCTATTATGCACTGCTATTTTCTCTACAAAAGGTGTTGCACACTAACTTACTGCTGTCAAATATTCCCAAAACACACTGCCATTCAGTTAGGCTTAACAGAATGCACTTCTGTATTTTAAAACTTTGTAGAGCTCTTCTGTCCCCCAATAACCTTCAGCTGTCCTGCTATTAAGTTTTCAAACAATTAGAGTCCTTTTCTACTACAATTAATTCAGTGATATGGTGCATCAGTGAGAATGAAAAGCTCTCTAAGGGTGGGGTGGGGGAATTAAAAAAAAAAAAAATAAAATAAAAGAAAGAGAAAGGAAAAAAAAACAGAGTTGATGAGTCAGCATGTTCCTTGCTAGCCCATGCTCAGTTCCCCACCCTGTCCATCACTTCCCTCTGCAGTAAGCAAAGCTGATGTGTCTAGTTACCTGTTTTGAGGCTGGGACTGAAATCTTGGCTAGTCCTGGGAGGCTGGAAGGCCTCCGGGGCTGTCTGTGCTGGAAGGGTTCGATATGGAGGAGGAGTCAACTCGTCATCACCAGAGAAGCTCCTCCGCACCCCACCTGCCATGGGTAGGCTGGACAAACTGACAGGTTTCTTCCCAACTGGTATCTTCCTCTCTAAACATCAAGTCAAACTACAATAAACGCTTGGGTTAAAGTGCATTAGGTAACTCAGACTGTTCAACTGAGAAATGGCTCTGCTTCGTGTTCACAGATTCTGGAAAATGAGGGCCTTCATATACAATGGTACCATTTCCTTATTAGTGGGCATATTCTTCCATTTCTCAACCACCACATTTTTACTTACTGAATTCTAGAGACTGGATGGTAGGACTCTATGCACATCATGCTATCAATTAAATGCAACTGCTGTAAATTCCTACTGCTGCAGCTATGCCACACAGTCACTATACAATCCTCTGGTCATACAGTTTGAAGCTGTAGTTGTTTCTGTGTGTGTACCTAGCAGAGACAGGAAATGTGGTTCTTGGAAAATAAATCCAGTCGAGACAAGATTTATCCTCTCCTAAAGCCTAGGTTTAAAAATATATACGCATGGTTACTTTAGAATGATGCTTACCATTTTTATAGTGCCTTATGAGCATTGATGAGCCTTTTGGTGTTTAGAAAATTTATTTATTTAATTAAATTTAAATTCCTTTAAATTAGTAAGCATTGCTTTCATGAAAAAATGTTATGAAACCATTTTCCATGCCAGTTGTGAATCTGTTCCTCCTATGTTACCTAGGAGACGCTCTGATTCTGTGACTGAGGAAACCGCTCATTACAATAGCAGGGATGCAAGCACTTTAATACATCATCTCCAATACTTTGAGCTATATCAAAACCAAACATTGTAATGCTCAAGTATTCTCAGCACAGTCAGATAAAGACCGTATCATTAACAAAAGCCTAGCCCTTAAAGTAAAAAGGTAATGAGACTATGCATGCGCTCAAGGTATCACACATACATTTTTCTTACTAGAAGGCTTCAGTGTGGGGACCCCAATTGAGCTTTTTAGATAGTAGGAAGCTGGAACAGGCATAACTCAGTTTAGCTTCAGGTCCTACTCAGGTATCTTTTTTTTTTTTTCCCTGTCCCAGTCCAAGGGCCTCTTTCGTTATAGCTAGATCTGTGATAGAACAAAAATTGGTGGATGCAGCTTATTTCAATACAACACCTACCAGTCAAAGATTTAAAGATTTGAAATAAGGGAGATTGGTGACAGGTGAGTTTTTATTTTTAGCTCAGACAAAGTTGTCTATTTTTTTTTTCCAGTAACCTCAAGATTAATTGATTCCCTGAAAAAAATATTTAATAACTATTCTGATTGAAACCAAATTACTTTAAGATACATCGGCAGCTGTCTACAGACCCACTGTTCCATGTTTCCAATGAGGACTTTCTCAGAGGCAGTTAGTTCACCTTGTACTTTACAATTGAGTGTTTGAACTGTATGCGAGTATTTTCCCCCTCACTGCGTTTAAAGCTGTATTTTTATGAAATTTTACCTTACCTTATTTTCCTCTCACACCCACTCTTTACGTAGGACCTGTGGCCAAAGGCACTTGAAAACCCTTAGAAATCCACCTTTGGAACTCTGATGACAGCAATGGCAGTAACATTGAAATCATCAAAATTCATGCTTTGTTAGATAAGACTGGCCAGAAGTTAGAAAGACCTCAAAAGAAAGCAGCTGTACTTCACATATATAGAATAGCATAGTTCAGATTTCAACAGCCTCTGTATTATAAGGTCAGTTTTAAAGGGATGGGGGAAAACTGTTCTGTCTTTCAGACTTCAAATTTTAGTTCTATTCTTGAATGAACTCAAGTCTCATAGCAAAAAAAATCTCTGGAAATAAGCCTAAAGAAGTCAAGATTGGATTCTAATAGTATGAAAAGCCTAACTTTCTTGCTTAGAACAGGATTTTGTATAATGAAACCTCTCCAGATGTTACCTTATGGACTATTAAAGATTTTTAGTTTGGTTTGCTAACTTGTAGGGGAATAAAAAAAAAAAAACTTTAAACATTACCAAAACTGTTGATTTTATTATTTTCTAGGCTGTCACACTAGAAAATAGTTTGACCAAGAAGCAAGGCCAAATGAAGACAACAGATTATAGACCTTTTCTGTAGCTGATCTGTCCATGTGTTAGCAACATAAAATACTGCACCTTCTTTTCAACACTCCACTTTTTCTAAGAAAACACCAAAAGAAAGAATCTGCATAAAGAGCTGATGCTCCAAATACAATAAACATAGTTAGACTGTTCTGAACTAAGCCCCTGACTTCTATCAAACCATTCTTATGTGGCAGAGCTGGTTCTTCTTTCAGGACAGAAAGCAGAGCTGATTTTCAGTCGATGATGGGAAAAGGCACAAGGTCCTCTTGTGACTGGCTATCTCTGCTCCATCTATTTTACTCATACAAAAAAGACTTCCTGCTTAAACAGTTAGTGTCATGGAAATAAATATGGAGGAATGCAAAATGTGCATTTGTGCAAAAGAAACTTCAAATTGGTTGTGATTTTAAAGAAAAATTGATCCTGAGGGAAACAATAACTATGGGAAGAACCTGAATAGTTCTGTTAAAAAGCTCAGATTCTTAAAAATTGTCATTACAATGTTTTACTGTGACAAGAACAGTCACAAATTGCAATGCTATTTATTGTCTCTGAAAGTAGTCACACAAAAGTAGTTTTATTTACATACTGCTTCCCACAGATGTCTCATCAAAAAAGTTGCTTTTTCTTTTCAAAAGGAACCAGCTAGACAGTAATTACAATTTTCTACATGTAGTTCTTTCAGATTCAAGTAACTTGAATCTTATTTTTACATCTGTTTTACAAAAGCAGAGTCAAAACCGTATTAACGGATACCTGAGGATTTTGTATAAGGCACTCTTGCAACTTACTTAACGTATTCTTTACAATAATGTCTGGATTCTGAAAATACTATAACATTTATCCATCTACTATTCACAGATGATTAACAGTATCAATCCTGTTGCAAGTTAAATATAGATATCTATGTTCTTAGTTATTTTAAGAGTTCCTTTTATGGCATACTGCACCTTTAAGCTTAACATCTGTTTTACACACAAACAGCACTTCCAAATAGAAAAGGGACTTAAGGAGAGACCACAAGCTTTTTAAACAATGAGAAAAACACAAATGCTATTTTGTCACCCACTTTTCTTATGTCCTTTGTACTGTTGCGATTTTGATTTTTTCTTCTGTTTTGATGAACTTGACTGGTTATCTCTTGATGCTGCAAAAAAAATAATTAGGAGTACAAAATTAAAGTTTACTACTTTGAAAAAAACACTTCAAAATGTGTCAAAGCTGCTATAGATTTCTCCGTAGTGACTGAATGAAAGCAGAACACCTTTATTGAGGAAAAAAAACCTCTCATTAAACTACTAACAGTAACTAATATTACCTTCCCAATAAACAATTAACAGTTCTTGAAACACAATTATCGTTTAACTTGACCTGACAGGCCACGTGTTGATGCAGGTAAATGAACTGTAGTCTTCTCACATAAATACTTATGCAAGTGAATAACTATGAACACACTGAGTTCCATTAAATTCAGTATGTAAAGCACATATACTTGCAAACTTCATGTAATATAAATTCTGTCTCCAGACCTTGTAAGTAAATAACATTTTTTTTCCTAGATTAAATAAGCACTTGGCAGTAAAAATAGAAAAACTTAGCCACAGAAATGCTGAGAAGTACTTTGAAAGTCAATGTGGAAGAGATTAGAACTGTGCACTCCTGTGCATTAACAAGAGTTTGTTCCATTTTTGTAATGCCTGGTGACCTAACTTGGAAAGGATGCAGTTAAGAAAATCATAACATGTCGATAAGGACCAGTAAACTGTTTTTATTTACATGACAGAACTTACACTGTGGTGCTGGAGGCTGTAGTTGATATCCAGTTAGCTGACACCATCCCACTGGATAGAGGTCTGGGGACTCGCAATCCACCCACTGATCATATTCATCTTCCCACCCATCAAAGTGTATCCTCAACAGACGATGGATAATGCGAGTTACTGTGGCCACACATACCAGGCGAGGTTCCATCAGATCAACAGCCTCCAGTTTCATTCCAACATGAAACCCATGGTTTGGAACTTCCTGGAAAAGTAAGCACATTGGCAAGTCAAACATCAACAAACAAACATGTTATATCACGTTATATCACGTTTACACATGAGTAAAGCACACTCAAAGCAAATATCATTTATGAAGTTTCATGTTGCCCTGTATTTAACATTTCAGAAATATTCAAGCTTACTATACTCAAACGGTTCCTATTTCTAAAGAGTCCCTGTTGCCCTAGTTTTCCCCAATTCTGCTCAAAGAACTGGGTCAATCCCATGGAGTACGCAGACAAATCTAAAGAAAATACTAACTGCACTTCAAATACACATGCATAATATTTATTACCTTATTGAAGAGCTTTACAGGTGCTGCTATTGAGTCAGTTTCCCTGAGGTAGTCAAACCATTTGAAAGGGAGTTTTGCATACCCTGTGAATTTTAAACAACATTTTCATACATCAACTGCAAACTTCACGCATTGAAACATCAACAAGAACAGTATATTGGCACTGTGTTATGGCTAAAAAGACAACAAAGAAGCAAAATATTAACATCAGAAACTTCCACTCTCTGAGCTTTCGTCTAAGGGACAAGACAATCAACCGGACACTGCCCATTTGCAACAAAGATGAATGAACTTCTAGATAATACAGAAAGTGGCATTTGATGTTAAGATTAATCATTCACACTTGAAGCTTTCTGTCCACGTAGATCCTTGATCTCTACAAGCCCCACACAAATGACCCAGAACAGATCATGTAATTAAGCACATCCAGTGTCTTTCCTGTGGGGAAAGAGCTCCACTATTGAAAAATTTGATGCGTTAGGAACAGACTTGTAAGAACATGTAGAGATATTTTAAAACTTAAATAATGAGGTTAAAGATAGCAAGAATAGGATAAATTACAGAATTTTTTTTCCAATCTTAAAAGCTATTGTAAAGGTAAGAAAATTTCTTTTATATTCAGATTTTGTTCATCTAATGAACATGCCTAAAAGATGTAGGACTTCTTTGTTTGTTTGGTTTTACTTTGGTTTGTTTGGTTTTCTGTTTGTTTGCAACTCCTACAGCTGCTTAGATTCTCAAATTCTAACTCTTGTAGCAACAACAGCTTGAAAGATTTCTTTGTGGTAGCATGCAATGTTGGACATTCTGAACAACCATGGTGCATTGGGTATAGCATGGGGAGAAAGCTATGGGAAATGCTTTCATCTCATTTGAGTGTGGGTAGAGAGCTCCCACTGAGTCACAGCTCAGTACTGAAGGGCCAGACTCAACAGGTAGCTGCCACTTACAACACAAAATACAATCTCAGCCTTAGAAGTGTCTAAGCATCTTCAGCTTCTGCTGATTTCAGCAAGGGATCAAGATGTTTGGAAGGAATGAGCTTACAAACAAGAAGTCCAGTAACTTCATATCAACTCATTTAAGTTATCCACATAGCTAACTGTAATTTGAAAAAGGGTGTTCACATCAGGCATGTGGTATCTGCGTGAATAGATGTAGCTGGATAGCTAGCAATTGGTAATGGTAGTAATATATCACTTTTTGCGTGCTAATACTTTTCTCATTTATGTACAGTTCCTCTGGCTAGACCAACATATCTGTATACGAGCCCTTTAATTTACTTCTCACCACACAGAGACACGTGCATGTGGTCTGTGTTAAAGTAGTCAGATTTAAGAAACTCCCTTTTCTAGCTCATAATGTCAAGAGTGGAATATACATCATAAGAACTAAAACTCTAGTCATTTTGATCCTATTAAATCAGTAACAAAATGCTTAAGTATATTAATGAATTTTATGGTCTGTATTTTACTCCTAACTCCTCTTTCAAATGACATTTAGATTAATGCATGTGTGATTTTAAATCGTCTCTCAGCAGACGATACAGGACTGTTGTGGAAAACTGCAATAAAAGGGGAAAAAATACATGTAGGTAAAAAAGTTGCCACAATACAAAAAAACAGTAGTATGGTAAGGTGTAAATAATACAATTTGCACACTGTGTAAATAATGTTTGAAGTGTAAAAAGGAGGTCATCATAAAAGGGAATGTTTTCTATTCTGTACCATTTAATGCATTTATTTCTAAACTAAGTGATATTGATATACACACTTTTTCCCCATGCAACAATGATTATTATTGCAAGGGACTCCTGCAGCACATTTTTTGAGGAACGATCATGCCCATGAATTCTTATGCAATAAATTCACTAAATGAGCTGACTGAAAAAACAGTAAATCTGTCTAACTGCAGTTTACAAATACTTAAGGAACCCTTTAGTGTGCAGTAATGAAAATGATATGAAATTATTTTCTTCGTGTGTAGTTACCTAGAAAATCATTCAGTAAATATAAATAGAAGCCTGCAAGAAGGAAAATGAAGGAAAAAATCCATAAAAATCATTTGCTGTGACACACCTAATTGCAATCCTCTTTATAAATTGCTAGAGCAAGATAATAAAATGGAAAGATGAAGGCAGTAAGATATTTCTATAGGCACATATGCTAGTGGACAGACAGCTTTTTCCTTACAGTAGGGATTATGAAGCATACAGCTCTAAAGGCTACTTCCCTGAAGTTCAAGTTTGTGCATATTCCTAGAAATTTCCTGTCATTGTCATCAATTAACCTAAACTTGAGATAATTTAACAATGTTTGTTAATCCTCTGGCAGTCAGGACAACCCAAGCAATGACACATTATGAACTGCTCAGTGACTAACATATTTACACTTCCCATTCACTTCATGGCTATACTATTCAAGTGGCTATCCTCAATTTATGACAGCAAGAGGAGATTTTAGTCAGTGATTTATACAGATGTTCAATTTCACTTTTTCTAAACTAAAGTTTTTTTTTGTTTTAAGATTACTTTGAAGTTACGCTGTTGTATTTGTTTCTGACTTGAGTCCTAAAAAGTGACATGAATTTTGTAGACTGAATTAAGAAACAAAGCATATGGCACATACAATATCACTGAAAAAATATTCAAAGTAAAATGTGGTCAGAATTCTATATGTACCTCTGGGTGGAGTTAGTTCAATCATGTTAATTTCACAGAAACCAACAGGGAAAATAGAAGGGGAAGTGGCATGGTAACAAAACCAATCAGACCCATCTGCTGCTTCTGAGCCATCAATCCCAATCATAAGATAGCCATCTGCTAAAACCTTTGTAAAGAAAAACAAAATTTTACATTAAATACCTTTAACTGTGTGATAAGGCTAGAAAGAAAGCATGCCATGTTTCAAGAGTGAAAAAATAACTGAGTAATAATGAAAATACTTAGAAGAACATTCAATTATAATAAAACAAACAAAAAAATCATACCTGTCTCCACGATGGTGTATGCTATTGTCAAATGTACCTTTGTTAACTGCAAAGTTATGAGATGAATATTTCCTTTCACTGAGCTCTAGTTTGTTTATTTCTCTGAACACCACTTCTACTTTTAAAGCTTTATAATTCAGTTTACTCTAACCTGTAAGGATATTCTGCACACTATTAATAAAAAAAAAAAAGATTCAAAATAATTACCACAATCATTGGTAAGGTTATTCTAGGCTGCTCAGCTACTTTTTAATTTTTTTTTCCCCCTTTTAGTAAGAATATTGCATGTATGGGGTCCTTTTCAACTATGCTAGGAAGAAAAGATCATCCTTGAAGTGTCTTCGTAGCCTTCAGCAAGTAAGCAAGATGAGGCTTTATTTCATTTTGGAACGGAATTGCAAAATTTTTAAGATAGTTAGCAGAAGACTGTCCTGAAAATTAATCTCACAAGCTATTACATCCAAATTAAAGATAAGGCTGAATTTCCAGAGATCAAAAATGAAAAAGTTACATGAGTATATTCCTTTTCATAGTACTTGCATATAAACAATTAATGGATGCATTCAATAAAAAATTAATTTATTTTTTCTTTGTTTCAAACCTGAATAAAGGTAAATGAAAAACAGACTCCTGTCCATCTTCCCCATACACACGTTTGTTTTCTTACCTTTCTAATAGTTGCCACACATATTGCTGAAAGGTTTAAGGGGTCTATAGCTTCCAATTTCATTCCTTCTTTAAACCATTCTCCAGCTGTGTCAACCTCTTTTACCTAAAAAAAGAATAATAAAAAAATCAGATAAAAGCATCAGAAGCTAAGAACCTAATAAGCTTTGAACAATATAAAACCACACACAGTCAAAAGAACAGATTAAAATACTTGTACTGTCACCTCTGTTTATGTTAAGAAGGTCAAATTAGTTAACTGTATGAATGAAAAACACCAGTGATTTTTCTCGGCATATTTCCAGGACTTAAACACAGTAGTTTCAGGTCTATTTTTATAAATACCAGGAACTAAAGGTCCTCGGCTGACTCAGAGAAAAGACTGCTCTTGCTAGCAGACTCACCTTCATAAATAAGTGTGCGGGTGCATCAAAATGTGCATCCTGTTTCTTTGTAATATCTACAAGGAATAAGAGTACATGTTAATTGGAGGTTTTGTTAGTAGAGCAAAAAGTATGTTTTTCTCTGAATATGTGAACTACTAGAAAGCAATCTCCTTATTAGTGTGGGAGGCCCACAGTTTATGGTAAGATCACTATAAAAACCTGGGGGACATACTCTGCTTTCCTCATTGACTTCTACCTGAAAAAACTCTAACACAACCTCATTTATGGAAAAAAGAAATAAAATCCAGTGTTCACAAGACAGCTCAATTACATCACCAAATTGCTACTAATAAATAGATGCTTTTGCAAAAAAAAAAAAAAAAAAAAAAAAAAAAAAAAGGCAAGTTAACCTCTCTGAGCTATGTTATGACAGAAAATTACATTTATGTAATTACATATAATTTTGTATACAATTATGTCTAATCATTCCATATACATAACTGATTTTTGCCAGCTGCTGAATCCCTGAAACCCCACTAGAGACATTATATTTAGGAAATAGCACTGTTCTTGATTTCTCTAACTACTCTTATTTATAATGAGTTTCAGTAAAAGTTTAAGTGCTAAAACTGTCCTGAAGGGATGCCTTGTGAATTGTTTTACAGAAATTCTCTTTCAGACAAGGGACACAGTCACAGTGCAACAGGGAAAGATTCAAAAACAGACTTTTTTTTTTTTCAATTTAGAAGCCTTAAATATTTCAAACTACAGCCACTTTTGTGTTTTAGATAATAAGGGTCTTAACCATGTATCATCTATTATACTGTTTTATCTTCCCTTCCCAAAAATTTCTAAACCACAAAATCTTTCAAAAAAAAAAAAAAAAAAAATAGTCCTTAAACTTGAGTGGGGAAAAAATCGTATCCCATAGGATACTTGTTCATGTTGTAGCGTATAACAGACAAACACAGAAAAACTAGTGGAGCAGGACAGTGCAATTCCAGGTATCAGCATGAAAAGTGATACTGTGCTTGAATACTGCAGCTCAAGGTTTTCCTGCAGAGACAACTTGTTAACCACTACTTAAGACTGAAGCCCTCTAGATATTGATATACTATACTCAACTAAAACTTATTATGGCTTTTTCAACACTGTAGAAAACGCTAGTTGTACTTTTAACTGAAAATCTTGAATAACAGTATAACTGTTAAAAGTCCCTATACCCCGTTTTATGTACTTTTAAAGATAATTGCTAAAGCTAGTTTTATTAGCTTTATGAAGTGGCAGTGTTGCTTAAGTCAGGTTTCTCCAAGTCAATACTGCCCCCAAAGACACTTCTGAAATCCAAAAGGCTTACCAGATCTTTTGAATCTATGTCCTATACTTCGAGACCAACCAATGTGATGAATGAGTGGACTGTACATATGGCACCAGAAGTCATCAGTTTTGTCTTCACTTTCTTCATATACCAATCTTAACCGTCCCCCAATGACACTCTCTACAACCGCTACCCTTGTTCGACAAAGGTGTGTTTTGTCAACAACTTCTACTCTCATGGAAGTTTTGAACGGATACTGCATACTTTCAGACACCTTAAAATGGAAAAAAGAAATTATGTAAAAATGTTTCAGTTTAGTCATCTGTCTTCTACTGTTAAAGCACATCAAAGCCTTTTCCCTTTAATTCAAGTAACTTCTTAATCCACCTGGAGAAATGACACGAATGAATTTCTCTTGTATTTTGTTGCCAAAATGTAACATTTTCACAAGACTAATTAGAATATATCCTACAATGGTGTAACTTTTATCAAGTACAGCCTTAACACAGCTCTCATAAAGGTTAAATTAATTCTTTTGACTTAATGAAAGTTTGTTCAGTTAATAACAATGAATAAAATTACCTTGAGTAACAATTTTAACAACATAAAACCCTTTTGCTTTGGCATCTTTAAACACAGAATTAAAATTATTATGAGGCATGAAAAAGAATGTTCAAACATAATAAAAACTGACCACGTACAAACATTTCATCATATACCAAAAAGAAAGGAACAGAATGGAAATAGATGTTATCCTGCCTCAAGACTTTGCCAACTTAATTTGGCTTCCAACAGAGCCTATTTTTAAATACAAATGAACATCTTCAGAAAAAAACGAGGTGGGTGAGGTTATTAGATGCAATGTTAAGACAACAAAACAATACTTCATATATTCCTACTAAAATCTATGTACCATCTCATAATAATTAAGTTAACTTAGAGCATACCATATAGGCAGCTGCCATACAACTTAAAAACAGGAAATCTAATCTAGTGCAGATGAAAAATATTAAAAGCATCTTTTTTTTGCATCTAGAAATGTGTTATATTAACTAATTTTGCTTAGTTTCTTGTAACAGTGCACAATAAAAACCACTGCTGAATTAGATCAGATTTATTTTTTCTTATATCACAGGGTAGCTTATTAGCACTTTTTTTTTTTAATTGGTGTATTTTAAAATTAAGTAGACTAACTAATTTCTAAAAGAAAATTACTTCTGTTAGAGGAAACAGTTTTCCAAACAGCATCACATTGACAAGTGTGGGGGTAAACGAAGAATCGATACCCAGGAAAACTGTTTCAAGTGAAGAAACTACTTTATCATCTTCACTACAAAAGGAGCTACTGTGCCATTGTAAAATATTTCAGCTCTTCACTCTGTGCTGCAATTTTGTTCACAGTACATCATTGATATTGCATCAGCCTTACCTTCTGAGAAAAGTCAGGAGGAAGTGTTTTGGCACCAGTAAGTCGTTTCACTAGAAAAGCTTTCCAGTTTGTGTATTTGTGTTGGATGGCTGTTGCAAATGAAGGGGACAAAATAAGCCACTGATTTTTAATTGTGTCCGTTAGAGACAATGTTATAGTCTGGAATATGTAAAGAAGAAATCCTAGATGACTGTTAAAAAGCCTGAATGAAAATAATGACAAAAACCTCTTTAGAGAATAAATGCTACCCAAGATTAAATGTATGGGTATGTCAGGGCAAAGTATTTAGTAACAAAATATAGATATAAATCAGTGCATGTTCACATCACTGATTAGCTAACTGCTTCCACCTTGATCTTAAAAACTACGTTGTACCAGAGGGGCTACCACAAGAAACACTTTCACTGCAAGCCAAATCCTTATTTTTTCAACAGATCTAATGATTTATTTCTAACTGTTGAAATCATTACAACGGTAAAAAAACAAAGAAACACTTGGATATCAGAACCATAAGCAAATTTATTAAGAAAAGACTTTTTAATTATAGCAATTGGTGAGGCTACTATTTACATACTTCGAGGAGGGACTAGAGGCTTTCCACTGGTAGCACACCAACCAACCGGGTGGATATCAGACCCACAAACGTTGCACCAGAAGTCAAGGCTTGAATCATTTTCAAAGCCTTCATATCTTAGCAGAGCATTGTAGCCTGAAATAAAACAATCATATAAAAAAAAGTATTAGTATTTCTTTACTCAGTATAAATTACATTGGATTTTCTAGACCAGAACTTTTTCTAGAACATTATTCTTAAGGCACATTGCTCTATGTTATCATATTTTAAATAAAATTAAAATTATTGTACTATAAACTTTTAGAAATTATATATAGAGAAATAATTGTTTCTTTACCCACAGTCTGTGCTTTTTGTATTTTAGCTATACAACCCTGATTTTTTAATTTTACTTTTAACCAAGTTGTTTTGTTTTGTTTTGTTTTTTAAACAAGGCTTGCTATCATACAATTGCTTATCCTCTCATCTGGCACTGCTTTTAGTGAATTCCAGCAATATAAAAAACAGATGCTTTCAACTCTCTTTGAAGCTACTGTGAAAGTGTGACAGTGATAGTGCTATAACATGTAACCTAGCAATACAGCACTGACACCCTAACTAGTGCTGATATTCTACTAACCAGGTGACTACTGACTATAGTATCAGCTCCCTTCAATTATTTTGAGTATTTCAATAATTTCAATTAAAATATATTCACCTGCTAATTTTACAATTCCAGCTATCCAGAAGACTTTGGTAGGTAGGCTGCAGTCCGTGTTTGGAACCTCCACTCGTACTCCTTCTGAGATATCACCCCAGCATGTCCCCATAGGTGCCTAACGTTTAAGGTAGGGGGGGAAAAGTGAACAGTTCACCACTTTATTTATAGCACATGAAAATATATATATATATATATTTTTAAGTCATATTAGTGTTTTGTGAGTAACTTTCAAATAAAATATGACAATCGATATACATAAGACAAACATGGTTAGAAAATAATCTATGAAAACCTAATTTGGATATTTATTTAAAGCTTATGTGTAGTTCTGCTATGCTACAATCACTGTGTATTTCCTACCAGCTTTAGGATTCCAAGTTTAAACACCTGTAAAGCACAAGCACACACTGTATATGCTCAGAGATCAGCTTTGTTCCATTATGTTTCAACTAGGTGCTACCTACTGATTTTAGTGAGAACGATGTAACTCCTCTTCAACTCTATTAGCAGAAAATTATGGCACTTCAAATTCATACTTGTGCCACAGACAGAAAAATCTTTATATTCTGTAAATCAGTAATGTGCACGAAAAATGCTTACAAGTTATTCCTTGAGTCTATTCTGAAGTTTTATTATGGTGGGTTTTATCACCTATTGGTTCAGATCCTCTCACAAGAACAGGCTTTCATATCATCTGCAAGTAATTATTCTAATAATAAATTAAAATAACAGAAGGCTGAGGTTCACTTTTTAATGAATAATGAAGGGAAACACATACACTGTCCTGAAAGTTTAGCCTAATGTGTTAATAACAAAAAGAAATAGAAACTTGACGAATTCCTAAGGAACCTAGGAAACTGGAAACAAAAAACAACATTTAGTTTGCTCTGCCAGGAAGAATGTTTTGTTGAACAGAGCATCATGAAAGATAGCCAAAGATGGTATAGCAGAGATACAAGAAATGCACAGTGCTAAAGAATTGAATACCTTAAAAGTTACTCAGCTAAAGTTAACAGTAACAAGTTGAGCCAGTCTAAGCTAGAGACCACTAAGAACGGGAAGATTCAGATTTTGGCTATTTTAAAACAACAGGTATATCAAATGTAATCTATTCTGACAAAAGTAAATTCTGATCAGTTCAGACAATGTCCATATACAGGGACAGTTAAAGGAACCCCTGGTTACGTATTGTATTCTAAGGCTGTGTTTCATTTACAAGGTCAAGGTTCTTTGCAAACAGAGAATTTCACAGCTCACTGGGAATAGCCTCTAACTTCACTGATTTTTGGCTGTGAGCCACAGAAGATGAAAACTGGATTAATCCTGCCTAAATGACTGGTAATTGCAATACTGGAATTTTGCTGGCAATCAGCAATGGCCACCTAGTAGCTCTAAAGACTAAAGTTATCTTAAAAGGGGATACCATTCACTTGTAGAAATATTTGAGGCTAGGCATGCAAAACTTAAAACAAGTTTTAACCTATTAAAGTTAGTCCGAGCAAGTATGCAAATTTCTTATTCTTGAAGCCTGGTCTCTTCATGTTCTGCTATGTCCCATCTACACCAGTCTAGACTGGAGAGCTCATTTCTGCCATCTGGCAGACAGAAAGAAAACTTGCAAGCTGATGCTTTATTTTCATGTACAAAGCATGCAGATGCAGCTTCTTAATCAAGTCCTATTGCATATTCACTATCATCTCTAAATTGAGATTTGTAGCTTTTTGAATTGAAATGGGGAAATAAACTTTTCAAATTGCATATTTTAGTAAATCTTGTTGCCTTGTATAGACATACAGATGAGTCCAAACAATCAAAAATAGCAGTGCTGAATAATTTCCTAATCCAGCTGCACTACATTAAAAAATATTTTACTGCCTGCTCATCTATTCAGTTGATTCAGAGGAAAAGTATAGAAAAACACTTCTCCTCCCATCAACCGATAATAGAAATGTCACAAATATTTTTATTTCTAGAACGTGGATTGGTATAGAGGGAAATAGCAGAAAGTTAAATTTGTCCTTGTCTGTGAAAATATTGGTTCTGCTAGTTCTCCTACACCAATCCATGTGGCTCACCCTTTAGAAGAAGGAAGCCATCCTGTGTAGCATCATTACTGACAAGCCAGATAACATTACTGCCCTGAAGTGATAGTTTACAGTATACCTGGTATACTGCACATCTTTTCCTTTTTCACTCATAATATTCTTACAGGAGGAAGACTGGATAAACCAGGGCTATAGCAGCCATCTTCCTTATTGTCTTCTCTGTCTTTGTCCAATTAATTAACATTCGCACAATGCTTTGAAAAATAAAAATCAAAGCACTATGTAAGTGTCAAGTTTGATTTATCTGCTGGCTGGAATGGTAACTCTGAAGTCTGGATTGGCATAATAAGAACTAGCAGAACCATAATTTACAGGTAAGAACAAATTTACCTTTCAGACTCATGACGAAGAGATCCGCTTCACGTTACTCCCAAACAAGGAAGATCTGCTTCATCGCTTCCTGCTCCGGGAGATGACCTGGGAGGGTTTATCTGTGAGCGGCAGCTGCCTTTTCTGCAAGGTAAGTTGCAATCAGGAAGGTCCTGTTTGACAGGGTTTGAAAGCAATGCCTGAGCGCTCAGTATCCCCACATGCTTAGCTGAACAAAGAGCTCATAGGTTAAATTATTTGCTTCTAAAGGTTTTGGATGGCATCGATACTGCCATGATTTCAGATTTGAAACTGGAATCAGGATTTTCATGTCAAAGAAATGCTACCAGTTCCTGAAGCATAAAGATACAATGCTGCTACCATGTGTAAACTCTAACCCCACAAAAGGTAATGCAGAGAAGACAATGTGTGTAATGGTTTAAAAGCTAGAAGCAAAGCACTGCCACCTAGTGCAAAATCCTGGAAATGTTCCCAAATAATTTTTTTTTTAGTAACAAAAGAAACAAAGAGTAAAAATACTTCAGCTCAGAATATAATTCAACGGGAATAAAGACCGATAAAACACTTAACTTCAGAAAGTACGTGGCTCACCAGCAGAGTAGGAAAAGAATAATTACTGTTAATGTACAACTTAATGCACCATTAAGTAGTACTGATGCATGATTCAAATCACTATTTGCTTTCAGCTAATAAAAGCAAAAGTATAAAAAAAGTAGAAACTTTAAGATCATGAAACCAGAATGCAAGTTACCAATGGAGATAGCAAATAGAGCACACTGTATATTGCTAAATTATAACAAAATAGAGTAAAAATTCAGCAAATAAAAAAGAGGCAAGATGCACAAACTGTAATTCTGGCTCTGCCGCAGTCTTCCTGCACAAAAAAATAACAAACAAAACAGCTTCTCTATTTCAGTTTACTGACCTAGAAAGCAGATATGGCAGTAATATTGCTAGTGAATTTCGTTAGTGTTAGTCAAGGCTGAAATGTCAGGATGTCTGGAATGAAGGTAACAAGGAAGTGCAAAAGCCACATAAAGGGCATCAAAAAAGCCTCTGAAATTAATTCCTCTCATACAGAAAAAGCAATGAAGAGAATTTCAATTATTTTGTTTCTAAAATGTGATAAATGGAAGAATAAATAACTCCCCACATTATACAAGAAAATGGCAAATCAGGGAAAATTACATCAGACCTGAAATACTGAAGTACACTGGGTTATGAAACGAATAAACAAACAAATAAGGGAGTAAGACATGGGATTTTGCTTAAGTTTTCTTTAACATTGATCCCAATGTTCCCTATTAAATATCCAAGCAGATAAATAATCAGGTACATAATTCATCTAATAATAAACTTAGGGGCAGATGTATCATTATTTTACTGTAGTGTCAATTCTACACCTTTATCTTGGACAGGATAAACTTGATATACTCAGTCTTGTGGACACACACAAAACGTGCATGTCATCTATAATATATATTGTAAACAAACGTCAATTAATACAAAGTTTTACAAATCAAAGAATCTATCACGTTGAAAAAATAGCAACGAGCTTTCCAGACAGACAAAGGGAATATTTTTTATTTTAATTATCAACAGAGAGAACGGGAGAGAGAGAGAGAGAAGGATCTAACAAGAAAAGGGTACTAATGTGTTTTCAGATTTTGACTGGTATAATAAATAATGCTTTTCATAGAAATAACTACAGTAAGGGTAAATGTAAATCACACTATTCCAAAGCTAAATAACACCCACCAAAAAAGTAGAAGTTTCAAATGAGACTGCAGCAGTTGCATTTTACTTTGACAAAAAAGGAAAATGTAGGGAGTAAAGAAACACCATTCTGAACATTAGTATTGTACCTGTTCACATTACTGGCGTACTATTCAGGTCAATGAATGAAGCAGTAAGAAAGGAAGATCTGACTCCTTTTTCATATGGAATGTTACAGCTTAATTTACCAATGTATCACTATTGTAGATGTATCCTAATTAAGCATGAAGCATTTGCTGTTATAATTGCACAGGTCACATTATCAAACAATACCTTTTGATATGTACTTATGAAATTACTTGTTACAACACATGCATAATTGTGAAAGGAAAGGGCAAACATGCTTACTTAAGCACATGGAATTTGATACAAATTCATGAATCTATACTAATACAAGGCTCTGTTCTGGGCAGGAGTTAAGGCCTCTAAGCATAAAGGGTACTATTCAGAAAGTGCCAACTGCCAAGAGCCCTCAACTCCTACTGATTTATGAATTGACAGGGCTCAGCATGAATTCCAGAACTGGCCAGAAAATATATCTCTCTTCTCCCTTATGAAGGGCTTCTGTGAAGCAAAATGTTTATTTTGACTGAAATTTTCAGCAGATAATCTCGAGCAAAATAAAACTTGTGTAAGAAGCTGAAACACTAGCTTCTGAAATAAAATAAAAAAAAAACACAACAGCACGCTGAGAAAAGAGACTGTGAAAGTTTTTACTTAGAGATACTTTTACACTAGAAACTACTGGCAGTATTTTAAACATATAATCAATGGATTTCAACAAACACATTAAAGACAAATGCTGATAAATATTTTCCTAATTCCCCAAGCTATATTCTGTCATGACAAGAATGAATGAGGACCTTTTGTTTGGAATCTTCATAATTATAATGCAAATAAAAGTATACTTTTTCATTTCAGATTTATGAAGAGGCTCAATTTTCCTTTATTTCTACAGTACCTAGCAGCACAACTGACAGGAAGAATGACTAAAAACCAAGATTAAAAAAATATCAAACCCAAATATGTAATGGAAAGATCAGTTCCTATAGATTGGGGCTTGCTCCAGTATAAGAAGTATTTTATAACATTATCTAGCATTGCATGAAACCTAGTTGGTTTGATACTCTATAGCGTGATTTTGTGCCCAGAACGTTTGAAAAATAATTTCACAAGTGTTTAAGACCGCTTTTATTTTTTTCTTTGTGAAAGCATGCACGATGGGTGTGACAGAGCATTCAGAATGATTCAAAGAACAAACAGAAATATACATATGTATCTTAAAAAGTGGTCATACTCATACAGTTTACAGGTTTCACACTCCAAGGCTTGGAAACAAGTTTGGATATGCATGTTTTGCAAAAACAAATGCAAGAATTAATGGGGATTCTCTCTCTCATGCATGCACGCACATACACACACACAAAAGACTAATGCATTGAAAAATACTTACATGTTTAAAACAGGTCACAGGAGCTGCCGTAAAGCTATTGCTATTGATGTAGTTACCCCAGCTGAAGCCTTCCACAGGGACAGCTGTTAAGAGAAAGTTATTTCATTTAGGAAGCTAAAATGAAACAAAGCTAAAACAAATTCTGAGTGATATAAGATGTTTATGTGCCATTACCTGCTTTAGTCTTTGCCTGGTTTTGTAAAGTTGCTTGGTACTGAGCATATGCTGCTAATTTAGCCACCAATGGTTGTTTTTGTAGAACTTTAGCCTTTTTTGTTGGAGGTTTACCCTAAAACAACAACAAAAAGCTAAGTAAATAAAGCCTTTCCAAACTCCAACCCGAAAATTTTCATAGATCTGTAGCATATTTCTGATGCAACTTTTTTGAAAAAAGTCACTGTGGGGGGAAAAAAAAAAAAAAACAAAAAAACAAACACTTAAGTTTTAAAAATAATTTATCACATATTTTTCTCTGGTAGATTTAACTAAAATTAACACAACATGGTATGGAAGTTGACCAAGTACACAAAACTACATATAATATTAATGACATTCAAACACCAACAGGAAAACAACTCCTAAAAGATTATGTTTGTACTAGTATTCCAATTTGAAGAACATATATACTCATTGTTTTACCTGGAAAAAAAAAAAAAAAAAAAAAGATATCTTTGGAAAGCAGGTTAGAAGGAAGAATTTTTTAAATCTAATTTATATCAATGCACAGTTTCTTGGCCTTTGTTGCATATGCAATGAGCATGAGATAGGATATAATATTTCTCGACATGTCCAGTTCCTTTATTCAACGTTACAGAAATGTTTTCCTGATTATTTGATTAATATTTTAGGCGAACAGTTCAAACCCCATTTTGTAAGACTGTAAAGTTAAGAAAATCCTCAAAAGGAAACACAACAGTGCTAAATAAACCTTTATTTTCTCTGAAGCCTGAAAGTATCTTAGGGATGAGACTCATGGATTTTCAAATCACTACATATATAGACTAATTGTTGATTACATTATATTTTTCTTGCAAATAAAAGTGTGCCACTGCAGCAGAAATGCAATAAGGAGTCAATATTCTGTGTAATTTGCTCTGCTGAGCAAAGCAATTTGCTCATTAGTGATATAGTTTTGAATTTTGGCTTAGAAATCATTTATGTGACAATTTTACTGTGTTTAGAAAGTTGACTTGGTTGTTTTAAAAACATCATGCAAGTTTTACAAGCATACACATTTTACAAAGACAGACTATAATAAGTATATAAAGAAAATGGTGTCTGTACCGCTACCTGAAGTCTGGCCAGAATGCTGGCCTTCTTGGAGTTCGATGAATAGCTTCTGGAACATGATACACTGCAGAAGCGTTTCGTTTTAGAGTAAAAAGCGTCACGGACACCAACCATTCCACACATCTCGCATGTAGCTAATCAGAGGGCAGAAAGAACAAAATGTTAGGGGTGTAAAAAAAGCCACAGTAAAAATTCAGAACAAAGACAGCATGAAAAAGGTCCTGTAGGTGGCACCAAACCGATCCATTTCTACCAAATCCAAAATTCTACCTGGAGAAATCTCTGCTAATCACTAATAATCTTGTCCAAAATATTTTTCCCCATTGGCAAAAGCAATCTTTCCCCTCCTCCCTGTCCTTTTATTTTTCTTGTAAACTGCAGTTCATAGCTAGGTAATATTGAACAGGGACACACTGACAGGCTTCATGCATCAGTGGTAATGAAGTTTTCCTAGTATTGGAAGAAATATTTTTATATATTGTATATATTAACAAGATAAAGGGTAGATATACTTCCAAGTGTAAGAGAACAGAGTGACACTTACAGAAGAGCTCAAAGCACGAAAACAATGCGCATGAGAACACATACTTGTGTGAATATTATACACAACACATATTAAAAGGGGGGAAATGTTCATCAACTATTTCTTTCCTGACAGCAAGATTCAAATTCTATCTTATTACAGTTTTGTAAAACCCAAACAACCCACTCCCCTTCAGCTATTTCGGTCAAATTTCAAGGGCAACAAACACTTGGGACTGGTCCCTCAGAAATCACAGCATAGGTTGAAAAACAAAGTCTTGGTATTCACGCATCACTTACTTACCCATGCCAGATTTACCATCTGGATAAGTATAGACCTGTCCATTGTTCTTTATGATTGGGAGACTGGATGGCAAAGGAGCAACCTCTTCTTCACTCTCATCTGAACTGGAGCTGCTGCTGGTGTCCTCACTACAACTATCATAACCGTCAAACATCCCGAATGAATCGCGTCTTTTCCTTTCTGTTCGTGAAGTATGTTCTGTCTAAAAATAAATTAAAAAAGAAATAAAAAAATAAAAGCAAACAAAACAAAAAATACCAGAGCATTCTGAATACAAAAAAATTCAAAGGCAAACTTAAGAAGTTTCAACGGTCAAAGTCAACCTTTAAATGTAGAACTACTACAAACTGCTCAATCAGCACAGAAATATGAGCCACATATTGCTAATTGAATTAGTATTAGTAGAGCCAAAACTAGCCAATTTCTGGTGTTAGGATAAACAGGAAGAAAAATCTCTCTCGGTCCACTGAGAATACACAGTAACAGCCCATACATTCCTTTTTCTTGGTATCTTCAAAGTTCATTAATCCTGATGTGCTGATTAATGACAGCCACAGAGATCTTATATGCAAATGAGCACCTTCCAGATGGCTGCAGCCAATTTCACCAGAATTCATTCATTTCAGAAAGCTGGGCAGAGAATAGACAGTTCAATGAGGAGGGCACTATTCCACCGAGCAAGAACGAGGCTCTCTCTGCTACTACTGGCTTGCAGGGTTACAGATAAATCACTCATTTTCCCTAGGATTCAGTTTCTCATGGGTGAACCAGGAATACTTCTGTACCTCACGGGGATGTTCTGAGGATTAATACATTAACAATTATGAAGAGCTCAGTTACTATGGCAATAGGGTCTGAATAAATACTAAAAGATAGAAAGGTGACTAATTTGCCACTGTCATCTACAAAACCCTGTTACATAATAGTTTTGCTATAACCTATAAATCTGAGGTCAAGTGAAAACATACAGATTTGAAGAATGCAAAACAGTTGAGCAATTTCCGAAAACATTAAAGCATAAACAACAGATTAACTGATCTTTTTCTGATGCACATCCACTACATGCATTGTAATAGTCACATCTTTCACTCGATCACTATTTTAAACAGCTCTACTGAAACAAGGTTACTGCTACGTAAGTGAGCTGCCCTCATCAAGCTATAAAAAAACAAATTTCAAAGTATTTCCATTACTCTTAACAATATCTACTAAGATTGAGAGGCATTAATAAATAAAAAAAAGAAAAAATCTACAATGGAAGCACAGGTTAGGGGAATGAAGTACAGCAAGAAAACAAAAATAAATAAGAAAGTCTTTGCTTCTACTTCCTTCCCACTCCCATCCAAGAGCTAGTTTTATTTAAAAATCACTGTAGACAAAAAGAAATGTGACTCGACTTTCCCTTCTTAAATTGCATTTGGATTCATAGCTTTAAGATTTCATCACAGTAATTCCCCAAATCCCTTTCCTAGAGAGTATATGCCTGAACATCTTTATTGTTGGATTTTATCCAAGCCTTTTTCTGCCCTGCTATCCTTTTATTATAGTATTCTCTCTTCTCCTTTTCAATCTAAGTCCTATTATAGAAGGATTTCTTCATATTTAAAAGGGAAAACTGATTCCCACACCGACTCAATCCTAGTATCCCACTAACAAAAAAACAAAACCCACATCCTGTAAGCATAAAAGATTATACAATAAGATACACAAATCACTTAAAGCAGCTCTGAAACTTAAACAAATTCAATGTAATGTTAACAGTACACACACCCCACAGCCAACCACTCAAAGTTATATTCAAACCAACCAAAACTTAGGACAGGGCATAACTCCACATCTCCTTGAAGCTGAGAGCTGCTTGAAGCAGCTAGGACAACAGCTGCAATCAGAGGAAACGCAGGGAGAGGGCAGAACAAACCCTTGTCCTAAGCTGCGCTGGTAGCAAGCCTTACCTGAACACTATCACTGATACTATAACCAGCAAGATGCAAGATCAGTTATTCGTTTGTGTGCACGTGTGCGTAGATTAAGACAGAAGTTGAACACGTTGCCATGGATACAGTGTTCTGCAAAAAGTGGCAGTAATTTACAGATCAGAACATGAAGACTCATTCCCTTCCCCAGAATCTCAAACTCTGTCGTGCCCCAGCTTGGCTTTCCTTGACCATTGCCTGCAGCAGGAAATAAGACACACCACCAGCCTGACCATTCACAGCAGTAACGCTGTGTTGCCTCCTCATTTTTGGGGCAGATTTTGGTGGTGTACCAGAACCCATGGACAGGATATCCAGCCTCAGCCATGCATCCTCCATCAATCATCTGACCTGATTTCATTAAGGGACCAGGGCCCTGTCCCACACAAAGGAGGGCTTCGACCGTTTAGCAGAAGCTGCAGCACGGGGTGGTCTCAGCACATCCCTTTTTCTTTTCAAACCTGAGACCTCTGGACACACGTGGCCGTTCTGTTCACCCAGTGCTTTGCTGCCAGGGCTGTGAAATGCTAGTGCAGCTCAGGAGGAGGAGGAGAAGCACAGCTCTGCTCCCAGCCCCGCAGAGCCAGCACAGCTCCCACTGTGAGAGCAGGAACAGGAATGGAAAGCTGGAGGCAAGCTGAAGCTCCAGTAGCACAGGAGGAAAGGAAGAAAGGCTGCGGCAGGCAAGCTGAAGCATGGTGCAAGATTGCAATCGCAGATACCACAACAGAACGGTTGGCTCTTTTTAATTTATTTTTTATTTTTGCTATCACATACATTTGGAACCTCAGCATCACTGCCAAGCCCTCTCTGCCAAAACATTCAGAGATGAGAAAGAAAACATTTCCAATTTCTCTAGAGAAATTGGGACCTCTAAAAAAAATCGTTCTTCAGCATTACAGAGGTTTCTAAGGAGCAATCATCAAGAGTTAGTTAAGCTTAACTAAAATGTCAAAAGAAGTCTTATATTCCACCTTTCCATTTACTTTATATTCGGTCAAATTGTCTCAGCTCAAGTTATGAGCAACTCTAAACATTAACTTTACTAGTTGTTATACAAAAACTACAGTGTTATTTTAAAACATTTTCATCCAAGCTTTTGCAAGAAAATAAGCATGCTTGCCAGATAATTTGCATAGGACATTCCTAGTGTTAATTTATAGTTATTATCTGGATTGTAATTCTTGGGAAATTACTCAAAATACATTTTGTGTAACTTGGAAAGCACACAGTTTTTCAATAGAAAAAATACCAACTACTTTGTTTATAGAAGTAGGTGGAAGCTAGGGAAGAAAATATGCAAATACCTATGCTGGAATTTTGCTAGAGTACATCAAAACACTTCTATTTTGATACTAAACACCTCTAAGGTTCTTTTCAACCCATGTTGAGACAGCATTTGTAGAAACAAATGAGTAATGTGTGGATCTCTGATAGCCCTTCCTGCTGAAATGAAAGGTCCTATTCTTTTCCAAGCTTTAATATCCGAAACAGAAAATAGTTAGGGTACAACTCTGAACTCAAAGGTCAACAATTGCATCCTTACATAAAGGGCAACAGATGTCTCCAACAGAACCACAACTGAGGAAAAAGCATCTGCTTCAGTAACAGCAGCAGCTTGCAACTCCTGCTGTCTTCTTCCAAGTGCTGAGCAGCAGCGTGCCTTACCAGCTGACTAGCCACACGATCTGACAGGGGAGCACTTAGCTGCTACCTGCAGCACCCCTGTGAATAGAAGCCTTGAAGAGAACAGCCTACACTGTACCAGGTGCTCCCACTGGATTTTGAGACACACTGTCCATGAGAATGCAGTCCTCCACCCAAAAAAGTAGCACAATAGTTACAGTGCTGAAGTGGCCTGTCATAGCCACAAAACTGGGGTTCATCACTGTCAATGGGGGGGAGTAAGCTTACATTATATGTATGTTTGCAGGCTTTAATAATCAACATTTAGTAATATTTCTCCTAAAATTCATTTTCCAGCTACTAGAGACAGTAGCAGAAATTGATCCAACCATAACAAGATCAATCCCCATGTTTCACAACACAGGCATCCAAAGAAAAGAACGTTTCCTACTCTCAGGAGCTGGATTTAGCATGAAAAATTACATTGAGGGGGAAAATTACCTTTCCCTCAAGATTGAAACAGATTAGTGCTCTTCACCTCTAAACGTGAGGGAATGCATCTGCAAAGCTTGCTCTGAGCAGGAGGCCTGGCTAACCATAAAGCTCAGAGCTGTGCAACCAGTCATTAGCCAAAGAGCAGTAGCTGTTGCACTACAGGATAACCCAGTAGGTCAGCGAGCAGAAGCAATGCACATACAGGCCAAACATTTAGGTATACTGGCTAAGCTTATTTTCCTAGTGAGATTACCAGTTCCTCAACAGGAATGGTTTTTAGACACAGCGATACAAGATCTAGGCGAAGCGGGACTGGCAAATCCAAGTCTGCACGAGTATTTGCTTGGGGGGGTTTCTTGCATAGTTCTTACTGAAGGGGTGGGTGGAGAAAGGAGCCCTAAAAAGCTGCTTTCATATTCTACCCAACTTCTCATTTTCCTGTTCTTCCTCTCCCCTCTGTGAGTACTTGGCAACGATGTATTTTTAAGAAATACTCTTAATTAACCATTACACAAAGCAAATGGCATGATAAAAGAATATAGTTAAGAAAACCGGTTTCCCTAAAAGCAGGAAGGCAAACTATAAACAAATATGATTAATAACTAGTTTAACTCCTTTAGCATATAGTTACACAGTTGATTTTAGTCAGCACATTATAGCACACGCTTTCGGAGAACAGTAGCTACTTTTTCAGCACAAAACGATGGTCACAAAGGGCTTAAAAGCAGAGTTAAACCAGAAAATAAAACCACATAATGTTAATTAGACATCAAATACTTACTCTGGAAATTGCTTTAGTGTTCTAATGAAAACTATACTCAAGTATTGGCACAATTTATGAGAGTGTTTTTGAAGGTGAGAAGTTGCTATAGAAATTTTACCCTGTTATTAAGTGACCAAACCCCTTGCCTCCAAGCAAGCACACCCTGGCAAAAGGAGGTTGATACAAAAATCACAGAAAGGTCTCAACCTGCTCAAAACGATTGTCATTACTTCTGAATCAATTTAGTGCTTGAATTCAGAAAGGCAGTAGTTTAGGAGTGAGTAGGAGAGCTGTAGCTTAACAGAAGCCTGCCAGCACCTACACAGATAGGCATCTCTTTCAGTGCTCAGATCTGACTCCCAGAAACGTGACAGAAGTTGGAGCAGATGGTATTTGAGGCCAAGGTCAACAATGAGGTCACCATAACCTTCAGGCCATGGGTCTGTGATAAGTCACGTTTACTTTAATCACATATCCTTAACAGATCATACATTTCCCATAATGTACTTCGAAGTCAGTATTAAATTTGATGCACGGCTTTTAAATTCACTCATTAATGTTTTATGCCACAAGCTCAGTTCTAGCTCCAGATGTCAGCATTAAGGCACCGACACGACAAAACTTACTTGTTACAACTCTTCTGAACTTAAGCTGGCCAGAGCAATTTAGTGCAGTAATACTAGCTCACCCCTGACAGAACTGAAAATCTACTTATGCCTCAGAGCGTGACAAAAACGGAAAATTCAAACAGGACCAATTTAAAGAAAACACACTTTCAGCTTTCATTAAAAATAAACAAGCAAAACACTCCAAAGCTAAACATCTTGGGATTCCTGGAAATCAGAACCAACCAAACTTACTTTTTTTATATAAGCAACTCACCTCTATCTGGAAATGTGCCTTCCACTCTTATAATAAGTAAAATCTCAGCTGGAAAATTACAGAAATGTTTTTCCTGTCTCTTCATTTGCTATGTATGACAGCATTTTGTCTGAAGCCAGTTTCTGCTGTTTGCCAATGGTTTTGTCCATAGCCTCTTCCCCAGGGGGTTTCACACAAGAAGAGGGGAGACTCTTTTACAAAAAAATATATCAAATTAGCAGGCAATTTGGAAGGGGAGGGTTGATGTAAATATGTGAAATATCTGAGTTTTGAAAAAAAAAAATGAAAATCTGTTACAAATTCCATTATGTGTTTACAAAGCTCTTATACACAGGAGTACCCGGAAGAGGCAAAGTCTAGAAGGCAAATACTTTGGTTTAACCATCCTGTTAACATTAAAAAACAAAAACACACCAAAAACCCAACACCAACCCAAAACCATAGTGTGCTACACCTGAATTCCTTCTACGTGCTCAGAGCTGGATTCAGCAAAACATCACATCGGTCTAATACGTGCCGACTTACCTGAGAAGTGAAGGTATGTTGGAGTATGTAGAAGGTATCAAGAACCTTGCAAAATTAAATCACATTTTAGAAAGTAAGAGAAATGAAAGCTAATGAGGAGGAACTTATTTTGTAAACATTATTAACACCGCTAATGTCATCCAGCTCTTTAGGGAGCAAAAATGAAGATAGTTCTTATTTCCAGGGTACAAGCCTGTTGTATGTACACAGGTCTCCACGCTCTCAGGAACACCTGAACCGTTCTTGTAGCAAAAGCAGCGACATCCGCCTAGGGGAATTTTTACCTCAGCTACGTTCCCCTACAGCGCAGGTTACACGGTTCCTCAAACCGATCCCTCGGCAGAACTAACAAGCAAAAGCAACTGCACACACCGATCAGCTCTGTCGGCTTTTTTAAAGAACACGCTTTTAGTTCCCATTTAACGCTCCAGATCAGTCTCTCCCGTACCCTTTTTGCTCCGCTCCCTACAAGTCAGGACCAGACTGCAGCGCTGCAACCAGATGTAACGAGCAAACAAACAAACGCGGCTCCTCAAACATGCAAAACACCTAAAACACGGAGAATTGCCCTGCAGCCTTCACAGAGCTGACTGGGACTGCAAGTTAAGGATCCCAGCGGCTGCCACAGGGGCTTTGAACTTTTCTTTTTTTTCTTTTTTGTTGAAGGAGTCGCGTTCCCACACGCGGCCGCTTCTCCCGGGAGCTGACAGAACCCGGGGGAGCCCCTCAGGAACCGGGCTGGAGGCTGACCTGGCCGCACGGGAACAAAGCCACCACAACAACAACACGGCCGCGACTGGCGGGGGATCGCGACAGAGAGCGGGTCGCGACAGTAGAGTGAATCACAAGGGGTGGGGGCACGGCAAAGGAGGGAATCGCGACAAAGGGGGGTGAATCACGACAGGAGGACGGATCACGATACAGGGGGGGTCTCCCCCTCCTCACCCGCTGCTCCCCGCTCTCACAGCCCCTCGCAGCCCCCCTCTCCCCCCCACCCCCGCTCCGCACCCCGCGGGCCCCTCTCCCCCCGCCAGCCCCCGGCGCTCACCAGCTCCTTTGTGTCTTCCATCAGGCCCTGGCGGGCAGCAGGCAGCGGCCGCCGCGGCCCCTTCCGCTGGGCTCGGCCCCCTCAGGGCGCCCCCGCCCGCCCCCCAGCCCAGCCCCTGCCGGGGCCCCGGGGCGGCCCCGCAGAGTTCAGCGCCGCGCCGGGGGAGCGGGGCCCCGCGCCCTGCGCCGGGACGGCAACAACATGAGCGGGCGCGCACTGCGCAGGCGCCGAGCCCCGCCCCCCGCGCGCCCTCATTGGGCGCCCCGCGGGATGGGGCTGCCTCGCTCGCCGTACCCCCCCCGGCCCATGGGAGAGACCATTTGGAAGCTGGGGGGGGAAAGAGTGAGAAAGAGGGGAAAAAGAGGAGCATTCTAGCCTGGAACTGCTTTGATTTTAGGACAGATAGTGAGGAATGCGGGATCGTTGCTGAGATGGGGAGGAAAGCTGCTCATTTTTTCGCCCCGGCGTGCAGCACCCCCCCGCGCACGCAGTGGTGCGGCCCGACCGCCCCCGCGTCACGTGGGACGCGAGGTAGGCGGGGCGAAAGGGAGGCAAAGAAAGGAGGCCACGTGACCGCGCCTCGCAGCCGAACTCACGTGGGCCGAGCGAGGTGAGGGGGGGGGCGGCGCGGCGGGGGCCTATCGGGGGAGGGAGGCGGGGTGGTCACGTGAGCAGCCAGCGGTGTTTCCGGTTCCGGTCGGTGCGCGAGGCGGCCCCGTGAGGAGCGATGCGGCCGGGGCCGGGGGCGCACCGCGGGGGGGAGGCCGGACCGGGGCCGCTGCAGCCCTCGGTGAGGAAAACACCAATGGGCGGCAGCAGGAAGAAGAAGAAGATGGCGAAGCAGCTCCAGCGGCTTGCAGAAGAGGAGGCGGCGGCGCTGGAGGCGGAGGAAGCGGAGCAGCGCGGCCGGCACCTGCAGGCCCTGTCCGGAGCCACGGGCGCGGAGCGGGAGCTGGAGGAGCTGCTCTTCGGGGACTGCCTCGCCGCTGAGGAGGGCGAGCTGCTGCAGCGCCTGGCCGGCCCGCCGCGGGTAGGGCTATGGGGCGGGTGGGAGCTGCGGTGGCGGCAGCTTGCTGCGTGTGGGTACCCCCCGAGGGGCGGTGGTCGCCCCGCGGCTGGGCTGAAAGGGGCCGCTCGGTTGTTTTCAGCGCGCTGCCGAGGATGGAGGGAGCCTTCTCAGAGACTCCAGCGATTCGGAGGTGGAGAATGAAGCGAAAAGCGCTTTTGTGTCTAAAGCGCCGGCCTGGGTGGATGAGGATGATGAAGCTGAGGAAAAGTAAGTCCAAGCTCGGGGGTAGGAGTCCCTATAAAGGGCTTCAGCGGGAATGATCTTCATGTTCTGTGTGTTTTTATTCTCTAGGATTGATATGACACATAGGTACAGGAGAGACCTGATGAAAAGCGATGCTGAGAAAATTCTTACCAAGAAAAAGCTGAAAATAAGACTTGAAGAACAGTAAGTATCATTAGTACTTATTTGGCAGGCTTTATTAAATTAAGAGTAAAGAGTAAGAGTAATTAAGAGTATTAAATTAAGTAGTAGTAAATAAAATATGAATTTGGTCTCTCTTCGTTAAATTGTTTTTGTAGAGGTAAACTAATTCTATGAAATTATACCAAAAACTATTTGTAGTGATCTGTTGTGGTTTAATTAGGGTGATGAAATACCTTAACTTAGTATAGAATATAAGAAAGAATAGCCATAGCATAACGATGTAGAAATTCAGATGGGCTTCAGTTATCTTGGTGTAAGCGTGCATCATTCTGAAGAGCAGTGCCTTAATGTTTGGTATCAATTTTGCTTTAGCTTCACATTTTACAAGTTAACAAAATACACTAATAAAGGAAGCTGAATGAAGTTTGAGGAGAACTTCACGTAGCATTTTAAGTGAAAGTAATCTTGCAAATTTTCATCTGTGTGTTGCAAGACATAAACGTATCTGATGTGTAGAAAGAAATAATTGTATTAAAGCTTTTCATCCTTCTCACTCCTCACCATTATCTTGCTAGGTTTCAACGAGCTATGGGAGGAGTTCCTGCCTGGGCTGACAGAGAATACAGGAAGAAATCCAAGCGGACTAGAAGTGATAGTAAAGAAACCCATTACAATTCTAATATGCCTTTCTGTGCTTTCCTATTCAGCTGCTTAGAAAATGACTGCTTGATGTTTGGTTGATTCCTGTGGTGTGAAAATTTGCTGGGTTAATTAGTTTTCTTTAGCATGCTTTTATTTGATTTATTGTTTCTGTATGGAACTTATAGGTTGTGATCAGTGAGTGTTTGGGGAATTAACCTTTTCAATATGCTTTGTTTTAATTAGGTGGCAGCGATGATGATGATGATCTGCTGTGCAGAACTGGTAATTTCATAACAACCTCGGAATCCCTGCCAAGAGGTATTTTGGAGGTAAAGGCAAGCCTGGTTTTGCACCTTAGTCTGAGCTATATATACATTCTTTGCTCTTTGGGCAGAGAGATCAGTGACTGCATGAGTTTCTTGTTTGTGTCTGTAACCGTAATGTTTCAATATTTACACTTCACACAACTTGATAGGTCACCTTATAAAAGCATGAAACAAATTGAGGTGTATTGTTTGCTGTAGGGATTACTTCATGTATCCTTAAATAACATTTGCTACTGGGATTTCAATCTGTATGGGAAGGATGGAAGTCTCCCATACCTTTGAGGTTATTGAAGTGGTCTTTGAAAAGTGAGCCTTAAGATTTTCTTATGCCATCTCATTTACAATTATTTTTTTTCTTATATCATCTCATTTGCAATTATTTTAGGTGAGTGAGAATGTAGATAGTTTTATGTAGGCTTTCTGCTACAACCAATAGTCCAAGTAGCTTTTTATTATGTCTGCCATGTGGAAACAGCTTACCAAGCTTACTGTGTGCGTGAGTTCTGCTTGTATCGGTTGCCTAAATGTCAGCATATAGTTTGAGATGTCTTATAGAACAAAGAATGGTTAAGCTGACTGTTCATCAGCATAAATAAATGCATAAATTTTGTTGTTTTCTCAGACTGCTTGATCTGTTTTCTAGATGAAGAGCTGCTTGCCAGCTAACCAGGAACGTCTTGCTGAAGGAAAATTGTCAACTGTGCAATTCCATCCATCTGCTCAAGTTGTTATGACTGCTGGACGTGATCGATCCGTGTCACTCTTTCAGGTGAAGAATTTCAATTGAAATGATGTAGATGGCCGCTAATACTGAATACTCTTTTGTTGAATGTACCTGAAACAGGCTGGGATGATAGACTTGCTTTTCATTCTTCCTTCGGTGGCATGCACAGAGTGGTTGTAATGTCTGTGATTAGAAAGCGATTTCAAATGTCTGTGAATTGAAATTTTTTTGGAAGATTTCAATGGGAGACTTCAGTCAGTGATTTCATACCAGCTATTTGCAGAGTATAAGCAAATTTAGTTTCATCAGGCTTTTTAGTTTATGAGTAACAAGGGCTGGTGAGGTTGTAGTGTTTTTTTTTTTTTCTTAAGTTGTTTGTAAAACCTGTATTGTGAGGAGCAATCCACTTACGTGTAATACTGCTGAGAAATTAGTTCAGGGTTGGAGACACTGTACTGCAGAAGGTAGTCCTGGGGCACTCCTGACTTGCTCCTCAGAACACTAAAAATCGTAACTGTTAAGAACTTTCTGTGTGGCTCAGCATCAGTGAAATGGTCATAGACACAAGTTGAATTTGACCTCCACAAGTCTGCAGGAAAGGAGAATGCAAAGCAAACATTTCCATTTGGAAAAGTGTGTTAGAAATGACATTTTGAACAAAGCATGGGATAGACAGGAAAGGTAAGAGGTAATCCAGAAAGGTTGGGAGTTCCTAATGTATAGGGTGAGGGGTGAGACATGGGATATTTGTAAATTTGGAAGAAAGGGAGAGACTTGTTTCCATCTGGTGTTTTTACTTTCCCTTATACTGGTGAGTCAATAAGAATTTACTGTAGAACTATGTGATATGTTCCTTAATATGATGATGTTTCTATTGAAGGTTGATGGTATAAGGAATCCAAAAATACAGAGCATCTATTTAGAGAGTTTTCCGATCTATAAAGCTTGTTTCAGTGCTGATGGAGAACAAGTTATAGCCACTGGTACTCACCATAAAATGTTTTACGTGTACGACATGATGGGTGGAAGCATTATTCCTGTACATCAAGTAAGAGGTATGTTAGACCTTCAAGTCTTTTCAGTATTGTTAAATAGATATAATTGCCGTTTAGATGGCATATGAATTTATTTAAAAGGAAGTGTAGTGAATTGTTGGAAGTACTGATACTTAGAGTATGTTTAACTTTAGTTCATCAAGGATATAACACTAGGTTTGTGTGACATCTAACTAATAACATAGTTTATGGGGGCAGTATGTTACGGAAACAAAAAGCTGAAGTACAATCAGGTCTTGCTTATTCATTGTAGATGTGAATGTTAAGGAAATAGAATAAATTGTGCCAGCATGATGTTCTAATTCTTTCTTTTTAAAGGCATGGAGGACAAATTTGTCAAAAACTTTGAAGTCTCTCCAGATGGATCATTTATGCTTCTAACTGGAACTTCGGGTTATCTTCACTTGCTGTCAATGAAGGTAGTTTTTAGTTCTGTTATTCATTTAACTTCCATTTCTTGGTTCCCTTTTCCTTTTAAGCCTGCTTGCCATCTAGGTTTTTAGTTAAAACAGGTATGACGTACTGTTGACAGCCTTTGAGAGTGAGCTATTAACTACCTATAGTATTAGAAAATGATTTGTGGATGTTTAGAATTTTTCAATGAAGTTGTATTTTGGACTGATAATGGAGTTAAATCCACAGTATCGTGGATTTTTTTGTTGTTGTCTTTTAAAAAAAGCCCTATGTCAGTGATGTGTTTCATTTTATCGTATAAACCCTGCTAACAAAATGAGTGGCCTTGTTATGGAAATAGGAATCTGAGGGTGGATGATACAGGACTTGTTTTTTTGGAATAGCGCTTGCATGTGTTGATATACCTTTGTCATGAATTGTCCTACCTACTGTGGTGTATAATTGTCCTACCTACTGTGGTGCATAATGAATCCAGAACTTTTTTTCAGTTATATTTTAAAGTACCATATGGTAGCAACTGGGAAGGGCTATATGATAGCAACTTACTAACTAGGAAAAATAACTTTTAAAAATAAAGTTTGGTTCCTTTATGTAGTAAGATCCCTCTGAGGGAGCAAAACAAAAGGTGTTGAAATACCTGATTCATTGTCACCACTGTTAATTTCATCCTACAGACAAAGGAACTGATCAGCACTATGAAGGTAAATGGAAGATCAACTGCATCTGCTTTCACTTCAGACAGCAGTAAAGTATATAGCTATTCAAGTAAGTGTTCTCTCTAATAGTACTAATTGTAATTCCATTTATATTGTTTTCTGTAAATCAACTGTTTTGCTGAGTGATCAGGTAAAAAATGAACTGCTTTAGTATATTCTTACATTAAAAAAAAATCCTATGTTTGATACTTGTAAATGAGTTAACAGCTGTCTTCTGAAACTTATTTTATCAAGACAGACAAATCAATGTGCTTTCTGTATACGTGGTTTCTGTAATCTTCTATTTCATCCTGCAGAGGAAGGTGAAGTTTTCATTTGGGATGTAAGAAGCAGAAAGTGTCTACACAAATTCGAAGATGAAGGCTCTTTGGAAGGAAAGAGTATTGCTGTTTCAAAAAATAACCAATATGTGGCATGTGGGTGAGTAACATGGATGTTTCAGTTTCTTTATCATTTTGAAGTTCTTCAGTAAATTTGTTTGGGGCTAGTAGGAGAGTAGGAATGTAGGAATACAGAAAAAGTTCACTTCTAATGAAGCTGTAGTAGAGGTGAATGGATGAACCATTGCCTTTTTTGTGATAATCATTTATTTTATTCCATGTATATATAAAATACCATACACACTGAATACTGGTATCACTCCTAGTGTATTACTATTGCCTTGCAATAGGTCTAGCAGTGTTGTGGTTTAACCTGGCTGGCAGCCAAACACTACATAGCCGTTCGCTCACCCTCCCCCATCCCTCTCTGGGACAGGGGAGAGAAATGGGAAAGTGAAGCCTATGAGTTGAGATAAAAACAGTTTATTAAGACAGAAAAATAATAACAATAATGATGATAATAGTACTACTACTACTACTGTGTTCAAAACAAGTGATGCACAATGCAATTGCTCACCACCCCTTGTCCGATGCCCAGCATAACCCTGAGCAATCCAGCCCCCCCCCGACCCCGGCCAGCCACCCCTATATATATATGTGTGTGTGTGTATATGTGTATATATATAGCATGAGGTCAGGTGGTATGGAATACCCATTTGGGTCAGCTGTTCTGGGTCTGTCCCCTCCCAGCTCTTGCTGCACACCCAGCCTGCCTGCTAACAGGATAGAGCGAGAAGCTGAAACATCCTTGGCTTGACGTAAGCGCTGCTCTGCAACAATTAAAACATCAGCATGTTATCAGCACTCTTCTCATCCTAATTCGAATCATGGCACCCTACCAGCTACTAGGAGGAAAACTAACTCTGTCCTAACTGAAACCAGGACAAGCAGTTAATTTTAAAATCAATGGAGTGAAATTGCATAATCTGTAATATAAATACCAGTTTGGTGCCCCATTTCTTTCACTTTTTTTTCTAGTTTACTCTTATACTTCTGATTTGATTACTGTAAGAGAACGTTATCACTGCAAAAGATGTCTTAACTCAGTTGCAGCAACAGAGCTGTAATATTGCTTGAAAGTATTTCTGAAATAAGCTTGCTGAGGTGCAACTTCAGCTAGTGGTATCAATTCGTTACAATGAGACTGCAATCTGAATTTAAGAAGAGATTGGACTGTGCACTTAGTCACATGGTCTGAACTTTTGGGTAGACCTGTGCGGTGTCAAGAGTTGGACTTGATGATCCTTAAGGGTCCCTTCCAACTCAGGATATTCTATGATTCTATGATATGTGTTTTCTCAGCCCACTGCAGAAGAGGATTTTTAAGCAGACTTGTTCTGTGCGGAGGGTGTTTTTAGGCATATTTTGCATAAAAGCAAACACACGAGCTCAATGATTTCTGAATCTTTGATAGTAAGCTCTCACTGCTTTAAATTCCTTGTATATAAGAGACCAGTTAAAAAAGTATCTCCGGGTAAGTGTCACTGTCACCCCACTCATTCCTTGCAACCCTCCACTAAATACTGTTGCAAACTTTAAAGCAAAATGCAAGCTTCAGACAGAATATTACAAACTGTGCTAAATAATGAACAGTGATCTTTTTTAAGTTGAATGTTGGCTATGGATAACAAATTAATATGTACTGGAAGTGCTATTTATTGGTATAGTCTTTGTTAATTTCTCTTTTTAGTTCAGTTTCTGGAGTTGTAAACTTATATACTACTGATGTCTGCCTCAAAGAAAATAATCCTAAACCGGTTAAAGCCATAATGAATCTAGTTACATCCGCTACATCTGTGACCTTCAATCCTACCACGGAAATCTTGGCTGTGGCCTCTAACGAAGCTGATGAGGCTGTCAAATTGGTATGTTCAGCTTCTTGCGTGGTATCTTGGTGGAAAAAAATTCCTGTTGATATAATAAAACTGATGCTGAGTAGATAAGTATATTGCAGAATTTGCTAGACAGAGCAGATCAGGATGTGTACAAGGGACCGTATATCTAAGAAAATTATTTCTTTCTTTGAAGCATGTTCTGAATGTAGCTTACTTCACCTGTTACTTCTCTTTCTTTAAAATGCCTTTTTTTTTTTTTACAGTGCTTTAAATAAAACAACTTAGCAACAAATCTGATTTTCTAGTATCTGTTAACTGTTACAGTCTTACTGTGTGGTAATAGATCTACTGTTGACCAGAATTCTGAATGAGCTAATCAATTAATCTGAGGATTTGAAAGCCTCTTTTTACTCCTTAGATGTAATTACTCAAAAATAAATTAGGTGCAATAAATGATTTCTTAGTGTGTTCCCTGCACCTTGTTTCTTCAGTAGAAAACCTAGAGTGGGGTAGGATAGGAATAGAACTGATCATTTGAAATGAGTGTTGAACTTAAACGTTAAATTTTTACTTTAATGTGATTTTTTTTGCTCCTAACTGATGAGTTACCTATTTCTTAATAGATACACATTCCGTCGTATACTGTATTCTCAAACTTCCCAGTGTTCAGAAGAAAACAAATTTATCTTACTCAGTCTATGGACTTTTCTCCTAGAAGTGGATTTTTCTCTATAGCAAACAACAAAGGCAAAGCTTTATTATATAGGTATGTACTAACTTAGGCTGATAAATGCTAGGTAGCACACTTACCTTTTCAAGGTGGGGCAGATGACTGGTAAATGATTTAAAAAAAAATAAAAAAAAATTGGTCTACTTGATCTAAATTTTACTGAAGGGAGTATGATGCTGACTTCCTATCCTGGGGGAATGAATCTAGTTGTTTGCAGCAAAATATAGTTTATAATCAGAAATCTACGTCAAATTTTATTGAAATAACTTGCTGAAATAACTAGGAAAGAAAAAGCCAGATACTGGATGTTCTTCCCTTTTTTTTAATTTAAAAAAATAATTAGAAGACTAAAACAAGATATGAGTTTCTATACTAGCATCCACATCTGCCATGGTTTGTTCTAGCTGTGAAGGTAGGATGAAGAGCATCCATGGGGGGGGTGCACTGGCACAGGTTGTCCAGAGAGGTTGTTTAATCTCTATCCTTTGAGATACTCAAAAGCAATCAGAATGTATGTTGACTAGCTTAAGATAAAATTGATTTTAATGTGAGGTCTGACAGGGAGAATTTATGGGGGGGGAAAAAAAACTAAGGAAGAATGTAAAAATGAGAATAAATCTTGTAATGTAATTGTCCTTTATTTAAATCTGAACTGCATGTTGTAATGGCGCTTTGGGTAAATCTATTAACCTGATGATTGCTGTCTTTTACTACATACATATTTCAACTATTGAATAGTTGTCATTTCTTTCGGTGTTTGCTCAACAAGTTACTGAAGTTTTAAACCTGTCTCAACTTTTTTTTTTCAGGCTGAAACATTATTCAGATTTTTAAAAGATAGAGGAGAAAATGGGCTAGTAACTCAGGTAGGAGTAGCACTAGAACTATTGATAAGACTGTCTTGAGGAATCTTGGTTTTGTTTTGCTGTTTCCACTACTTCATAGGTGGCAACAAGAAGTTCTTAGTGTGTAATCTGAAATGGTCTTGTTTGGATTTCGTACACACAGTGGGCTACTTTAGTGGGCAAGATTTATACTTGTTTTATTAATCTCATCTTTTCTAATAATACTCTTAAAGGTAGTAGGTAGTTTAACAAAACTTGCCCAGTCCTGTTGACAGCAATTTAAAGAAAATCTGACCATATTTAAATCATACTCCTGGGCAGTGGTGGTAAAAGCAACTGTGGGCTGGCTTAGCTTGATCCTGTTGTGAAGTCATGTTAAGCCTGCATATTCGAAAATTTAGGTTACATAAATAAGCTTGAAGTACAGTTTGTGTGCAGGTATCTTATTGTAGACTTTGACATCATCCTGGGAAAGGACATGTCCTGTAGCCTTGTCAGTGCTATTTGACCCAAAATGTGATAATGATGGAAAGCTCAGCCCATTCAAATGGGAGGCAGATTATCTTCTGCATGTTAAGCTTGCGTAAAACTTTGGGATGGCTAAATATTCTGAAAATACTGACAAATCTCTCTGTACTGATCTTTCCGCAGGTGTTGTAACCTGGAACTACAAGAATGGAACTACACAATCAAGCAAATTTTTTATATGGAAGTTGAAAAATAATATAACTTCTGTGGCTTTTGAATGTTTTTACTTAATAAATGTACCTGATAAGTTTTCAGGCATGTTATTCCAACTTTTTTCAATGTTTTGTGTAAGCAAATGACTAAAAACTTTAATGGTGGCTACTCAAGTTAATGTCTTCAAGAAATGCTTGATGTCCTCAGTTATTATGAGAATATAAAGTATTCCACTGTTAAACACAAGTATTGGTTTTACATAAATTGTAAGCTCTGCTTTGTGCATTTGGCTTGAGCTTTGCCACCAGTCAGATCCATTTGTGGCTGGAAACATGGTTTTGCTGACCGGGGGAGCAAAGAAGTAACCTGAAGAACCCTGTTGGTGCAGTGGGCCAGCTATAGCTTAGGAGGAACGCCAGCCACCATCCTTTGTGCTTAATGTCTCGTATCACCAGACCAACTGTTGCACTGTGGTTTTAATTCTTCAGGAAGACTCCATTCTTATTTTTCTGTGAAAGTAAAGCACCCTGAATAATCCCAAATGTCACTTCATTTGATTTTTTCAATCAGTTGTAAAATCCTGATCTCATTACAGCTGCTGTTGCTGGTTCTTTCTGATGTGCCTCTGATCATTGTTTTTCCTGAATTGGCCACGTATTTTCAAATACATACAGGAAAAATTTGGCTAGGAGTCTGCTGCAACATTAGTGAAGTCTCTATTTTGAGAATAAATTGTGACTAATAACATCTGTCCACTTCACAGGAGGGAGCTTTTGGAGCAGTAACATCAAGAGCAAGGTGTTCCAGTAAGCGTTAGTGAAGGTCGATATTAAGCAGTCAGTGAAAGTGTTATTACAAGGAAGGTACTCTGAGCATGAGGAAAGCTAATTCTAGAAACCTGTCAAAGGTATGAGTTTACTGCTAAATACTTGTCATAACTGTTTTCAAAAACAGGATAGTGTTCTCTGAAGTACTGGGTTTTTTAACACAGCTTTACTAATGGTGCGTTTTACAAATCATGGAAAAGCAGAATATGCTATGAAGGTGTTAAACTGACTAGAGTATTTAAACTTATTGAAGTGTTAAACCTAAATATCTTTGGAAGAGGAAAAAAAAAAGCACGCTTTACTAAGAAGCTTGATACAGGATTTTTCTGTTACAACCAAATCTAGTTAAAATCTAGATGGGACTGAAAATCTGTTGAATTTCAGAAAACTAGAAGCTGAAACTGGTTGATACTTCACTAGAGGGCAGCACTTAATCACTTATTTGGACATTCGATGGCTTTAGGCAATATATCAGTTTCTCCTGTGACAGCCCTGCTCCTGAGTAGGGTTGTGGTTCTCAACATGACTCAGCCTTTTTTTTTTTTATAATTTCTGTACTTCAGCCTTAGGTTTAAATAAATCCACAAAACTACTGCATCTTGTTTCAGATAGGTACCATGACTTCTATAAAGGTAGGTTTTTAATAAGTTAGATTGACCAATCACATGAAAGTAGCTGTGAAGTATTTTAGTACACTTAACCCACTTGTCTCTCTGCCCATCTTCTTCCAGTGTGTCTCCATTCTTTCCATGAAGAAATAATTCTGAACCTAGTATTTCAAAACCATATAGCAAGCCGTTAACAGATCTCAGACTAGGAATTAAGGGATTCCTGGCCTTGTTAAGTTAACAAGTCCAACAGTTTCTAATGCCCTTCCCTGTACATCCTGCAGATTTGTGGTTAAGGTTGAATGGGGCAGGAAAGCGAATGGAAAAGGTGTTACATAGTGTGGTGTGGTGCTGTATGCTGTTGTGTCACTGCAAATGCTTCCAAATAATGCCAGAAAGAAAGGAGAGATTAAACATTTTAAACAAATTCTGTGATGTGGTTAGCAAATATGAAGCTTTACAATGAGGAGCACTGGAGAACAAGCAAGTTTAACCTTTGCACTAAATATCTTAGTTCTTGCTGTTGTATTTTGTCTTCTGCAAAACATAGCTTACAGCTCCATTCAACATAGAATAGTGAAGACTTCTGCCTTTTGAGAAATGAAAAAAAACCTCAGTGTGTTTGTGGCGTTTTGTAATGTGTTTTCAGTAATGACTCTTTCAGGTAATAACCAGATTTAAAAAGTGGGATGTTGATAAGTATTGCAAGAAGTTGATGTTGTTACTGATGTGTCCAGGATATTTATTTGCAATTAATTTGTAGTTCATTTGTGGATGAATTACCGCACTTTAGATAAACATATCACAGTACTCATCTCAAATGAAAAATTCAGCTTTGTCAATTTGCTATGTGTTAATAGTACTTATACTTCTGACCTATTTAAAACCTTTGCGTTTAATTCCTTTTTTCCTAGTGTGGCTTTTTTTTTTTACTGGCATTGCTCAGCTGAAGTTCTTTTAATGAATTATTTCTCTGCTTTTTCCTCTTCCATTCTCCTTGGCAAAATAAATTTTATTGATGTAGCCCATTAAATATTTATCACCACAGCCTTTCCCCTTCAGGCTGTGATCTTGTCCAATTTTGCAAGCTAAAGACAATTAGTCTGGTGCTTAGAAAGGAAATCTGAAAGGAAAAAAAGACTGACTAGATGCTGGAGTAACACTGGTTACTTAGATTATTAGGTTTACTACTAAGTCTGTCTTGAAACAGTTTGCTCCTGATTCTGGAACTAGATTTGTGGTGAAATTGAATAGCAAAAGTTTAAAGGATCAAAATGATTTTCACCGTGTCTAATTCAAGGTCCAAGAGTGCTTCTCTCAAAATTATTTGGAAAGTTAGTTCCATAAATCGCAGTGGAACTGCTTCAACCACTACCTGATTTTCCAAGCTATTTGCTGATTAGGGAGAGCAAGTAAGAATCTTCTCTCTGGATGCAGTGCTGTAGACGTGGCAGTTAGAGAACACCTTGAGAAGAAGCTGGTTTCTCACCTAACAGTGCTTCTCAAAGTATTTAAAGGTCTCAGGTAACACCCTAATGTGCACACACACACACACACACACACCCCTCTCCGCCCCTTTTTTTGTTGGTTTTGGCAGGGGGGCTGTGCTTTGTGAGTCCTGGTGGAGGATATGGAGCTCTTCTGAAGGATGTCAGCAGTAAAAGGCTGTACTGGACAAAATGCTCAGGTTACTGCTATCTGATACGTCTAGGCATCCAGCTGGCATTCAGTAGGCCACACAGTCACTAAATTGTGTATTTACACTGCATTTTTGAGCAGCAATGTGCTAGGCACTTAATGACTTCCTACTGTTGTTTGGCTTTCTGTTGATGAGACTATGGAACAAAGATTACGTTTTCTGGAACAGAACATCTCTTGGGTGCTCAGACATGATATTTGTCCTGTGTTTGTATGCCAGGGAATACAGTCTAACCCATTCTGGGGCACTCATTGAGGCAGTCTGCACCTGTGTATTTTCTTCTGGTGACTAAAACTATTAAGTTACAGATCTTGTCAAATTACTTTGAGCCCCCTTAACCTGAACAAAATCTTATAAGCTGATTATACACTTTGAACTGACTGCAGCCTGATTTGATTTTCATAATATATATTACAATATGTGCCTGAAAACTCAAGATCACTGTACTGAGATGAAGACTGGAAATGAGTGGAAAAGTCCTTGTTAATAGGAAATTCAAGGTTACATTTAATTGAGAAGACACAAGAAATGTCTGGGTAAATATAGCAGTCACATGGGATTCAAGAATAACAGGCAAATTTGTGTAAGTTAATTTTCTATTTAACAAAGCCCTTTATTGCTTATAAAAATGTTTATATCTATATTAACATAATCCAGCTGTCAGTTCTCAAACCACTTAGTGCTGGTGTATTTCAGCTGTGTATTATACCACATACTGAGCCGAGGCTATAAAGTGATGTATACCAATTAAGATTAATTATTGTAAGATTTAGTATGGACGGATAGCTGGTCAAAATTGAGCAAATCTTCAGTTAAAGTGTTCCTCCTTTTTTCTTTCTCAAAGAATGCTGTTTGGCAGAACAATGCTGATTTTCTGTGTCTAAATTTATCTTGACCTATTTGAATTGGATATAACGACTTTAATGTAGTTGTGGAACAGAGAACAGAGGCTGTCCTTGGGATCCCTCGAGGGTACGGGTTTCAGTTGCAGAAAAAGCAAAGTTTAAATGCTGTTTCCAGTTGAATGGAAAACTCTTGAGATTTGTGACTCTTATTCGCGGTTTAAGTGATGTGTCGCATCAGGCCTGATAGCAAGGCTTTCTCTAAAGATACTGAAGAATTCAGAAATACACAGACTATAATAAAGTCAAGGAAAAGTTTTAAAATTGTGTACTTAAACTTTCCAATCAGAACTATGTAATTTTGGAGTAAGCGTGAGTTGCTGAGGGCTTATGAAAACCTTTTATTCAAATTCAGGACTATAAACAATACGCTTTCCCTGTGTAGGATGGAGATTATAGATCTTATTTTAGATCTAGATCTATAGATCTTATTTTCTTGTAGATTTTTGAAAAAGATGCTGTAGCTTCACTGTGGCAAAGTTGAATTGTGTTTCTAAGTTCCCTCAAGGTATTTGAGTAAAAGGCGTGACAGGCATAGAGCAGGAAGGTGCAGATTATTATGGTCAGAAGAGAAACCAGTGTTTTGCTTAAAATTCATCCTATTGTGATTAACATAATAGCAATTTGTACTTGCAGGTACAATGTCCACTTAGTAATCTTAAAGTGGAGGTGCTATATAATTCAAAACAGTGTCTTGAAGCCCAGCAGGGCTAAATTATGGAAAAATGTTAGTGTCTTCCTTGATTGTAATCATCTGTACTTGCAGCCCATTCAGTTTGAAGATCTAAAAGAGCTTTATTAAGGGATGTAATCATGTATAGTAAGTAATATTAGGTCTGTCTCGCGGGGAAGGGGAGGGGAGAGGTACAGAGGTGAAATAAATGATATGCTGAGTTGGAACTGGGATCTTAAGTTTAGTTGCTTGATTTCCTGTCATTTTTTTCTAAAACATTGGATTAGCTTCTCTCATTGGGTTGTTATGCCTTGGCCTGTTTTTGCATATGCACCTGCTATTCCCTTTTTTTTTTTTTTTTTTTTTTTTTACTGACTTGCAGTTCTGGAATGATACTTAAGGTGTTCCTTTCATTCTCCAGTCTGTTTTCCTTCTGCAGATAAAGTGACTCTGCTGATGAATATGGTGTTTAGATTTTGTGAGGAGTACTAGTTCTCTGGGAACTGATGTTCAGGTCAGAGTATTTCTAACCTGTCAGCTTTGGCAGGTTTCTGCGAAGACAGTCACTAAAGTTGAGATTGTTGCAGAAAATTAAAACTTGCACAGAAATTCATAGGTTCCCGCATCTCTTCTGAATATGGATGAAAATACAATCCAGGAAAATGGGAGGGGGGTATGTCATAAAGTTGGCTATAGTCAGGGGCCATCTAAAAATAATTACCTTTATTATAAACTTACATAAATATCTTGCTATCTTGTGTGTTTAATAATGCCAGAGCTGCTTTTCCACAGTGAAATTTTACTTGTCTAATTTTCTAAACACTTTGTGACCATCTGTCTTCACTCTGGATATGAGACATTAATTAAAGCCTTTAAGAGATGTGCAGTAAACTTCCCTTCAAATCTCTGAGAAGTCAGTTTTTTACACACAGCTTAAAGGAGACCATTAGCTGTCTGGATTCCTGTCAATAAAACAAACTCTGGTGATGCTAGGGGTAAGTCCAATAATTAGGGGTAGTGACATACTAAACAGCAGAAAAATCCCCAGCAGTTAGCAAAATGTCTGGAAGAATCCAGATGTGGGAGATTCAGTATGACGATTTCTATAGGTTACATCGGTGCACTGCAGAAAATGCAATGACAAACTAAAAGAAGTGCTCAGTAACGTAGTCAGTTGTATTTATTGCTAAAATAATTGCTTGATACTGTTGTGCTGATATAAACTCAGGGTGTCTCTGTAAACAACTGTCTCGTAACAATACATACAGAATTCTGCCCTACAGAAGCTAACCAAGAAATACCTTTGGAAATTGCATTTTTGGGGGCGTACCTTTAAAAAAAAATAATAATGCAGCTGTAATAACTCCCTGAGTTTGTTTGAATATATCCTCCAGCAAATCATGTCTTCACCTCTGAGCAATTAAAACAGTAGAACAGAATTTCACTTGAATGCATTTAATGCTTTTTTCTTGGTTTTGCCATATGCTGATTTCTCCTGGAGGGAGAAAATCTGAGAGTATCATGTAACATTTTTCCAAATAGAATAATAAATGAGTGGGTGTTTGAGATGTGAAAGGATATGAATCTCTGAAGCTGGCTTAGATAATTTGTTTTTTTAGTTGCACGGAGTAAGTCCAATGTTTTCAGGAGCATTTTCAGCTCAGAAGATTGTGTGCTTATGCAAAACATGGCCAAGAACAGATGAAGGTGAAATATGGTAAATTAACGAATGGGTCAGGTCTCTAGTTTTTCCTGAGTCTGGAAGACTTGACTAACTTCCAACAGCAGTAAAATAGCCAGATCTGCTGAAGGGTTCTGCAAGAACAGGACCCCCCTGCCCCAGCTCTGCATGTCCGAGTGCCTGACGCTGGTCACAGCTCTGTGGCACAAGCTGCTCTTTTTCTTCTGAGCTTTGTTGTCTTCCTGATCTATCCTCTGGGAACCTCTTCCTTGGTTTTTCAGACAGACTTAGATAAGTCCCGTGGAAAAAAAAAAGTCTTCAGCTCAGCTGGCACTCTTAATCTAAAAATATGAGGCACGTAATTGCTGTTAACACTCATAACAGTTTTAAGTTCATGGAAAGTTAGCCAATATTTTTAATGGAGCTACTTCACAGTTAGATTATGTTCCTGATGAGCGTGTCATTGCTTCATTAGGTTTCTCCCCTCATAGTTTTCCTGCATTTTGATAGCAAATGATCCTTTGCTCTCAAGGACATAGCCAGGGCTGATGTTTCTGTGAAACACATGGTGATGCCACCTACAGATGCATTTCATCTTCTAGGTGTCCGTGCCACTTTCAGAGATCAGCCTAGTAAGAAGGGTTAGGGAAGAAAACTTGCAAAAAATGAGTTTATTAAATTTTTATGGTAATGATCTTAAGTGCTTATGTATAGTGGTAGTGAAAATGATGAGATTGATATACTCCAGCTACTAACTTATACTTCATTAACTTTATTAGGCAAAATTACTTAAGACTTCATAAATATCAAATGCTAGTCCCTGCACACAGAGCAGTATCATAACACTTATAAGCATCATTAAGTGCTGGAGTGCACATTCGCACACGTGTTGTAGCAGAAGTGAGATCACTAAACAAAGGAGATGCATTTATTTTCTGGGGAACAATTCTGTGAATTCATGGGAGTTTTAAAACTATTTCAAGGAGTTCTGCATTTCCATAATCAGGTATACAAATGCCTTATTCTGAAGTTTTTACCCAGCAAAATATCAGCTGGGTATGTCAGGTGTTTCTGGGTTGGATGATGATTTATGGGGTCATGGTTCAGATTGTAGCAATCCCTCATTTCTTAGAGGCTGGACACCTGTGCTCTGGTTGAAGCTGGGGAGATGCAGCAGGAGGCACTTGCACTGTGCTGTTGTGGGGGCCTGGCATTCACTCTTCTTTGTGCTCACTGGATGGAGCAGTCATGGGGTTAAACATTGAAGGTCTACTTACTGTCAGTCATTCATCTCTAAACCTTCTAAGTGAAGCACAAAGTCCTTTCAAAAAGTAAAATAAGCTTTCATAATGATGAGGCTGTGTCTTGTTCCCACAGAATTCAGAAGGAACAAGTACATATTCTTCCATTTCAGACTTTTTCTTTAATCATAGCCTCAGATTTTTCATCACAGTGGTCAAAAAGCATCTCTTAGTAGTACAAAGAACTATGCCCATCCAAGGTATTTTAGAAACAGCTACGTAAATGGATTTTTCTGAAGATAAGGACAGGTTGAGCTTGTTAAAACCAAGTTGACAAGTTAAGTGGAGAAGCCTGTCTTGAAGTGGCATGTGATGGGACACCTGTGCAGGCAGGCAGCTATAGCTGAGTGGAAGCAGAGCAGAGGTTCTTTTTTACGGATGAATTCAGCTTGGGTCAAGGTATGCCTGAGTGTGGGAAGAAAGGTAAGAGTTCCCTTATGGTATAATGCTTTTCTGAATCTTTTTTCTGGGGGGTGAAGCTTTGCTCATCTGTATATTTGTGTGATGGTGGTGAATTTCTCTGCAGCGACCTGGAGCTGGAAGTCCAGACAGTCCTTCTGAGCTGCTATTTCTCTTCAAGTTTTAGTTTCAGTAGTTTGACAATAGCTGAGTTCTGGGAAAGGTATCCCTAAGGGAATCTAAAGTGCGTTTTCTGAAAGCTCTAGGGATAGCTCCATTAATCTAGATTTAGCGAGTTGTTTGGGATGTAGTGTTCTTATTATCGCTGTAGAAACTGCCCGTGCAGAGACGGATTGAAACAGGACCACTTTCCTGAGAGATATTTGCCTTCTCAGACTTATAATAGGAAAGCCATGGGGATGCAGGCTGAAGGGAATTCTTGCCAGGATGAGCAATTGCGTCTCTTGTGTACCCGGTTCTTGGTATTTTTCCTAATTCCTGGTTTCTTGCTGGTGGTTTTGGCTTTGTGGCCATCCCCATTGAACTGCAGGCTGCTGGTTTACAGAAGAGGGAGCAGTCATGTTCCTTTCTCACCTGGCTGCTCCTCTTGGCTTTCCTTGGTGTAATGTGTTGAAACAGCTCTTTTTTTTTTTTTTTTTTTTTTGTGAGTGCAGATTAATGAACGGTTAAAGAACAGAGAAATGAATGTTAACGTACTGATGGGACTATATCACTGTATATATGTGACTGAGTAAGCCCTGCCATGCCTGCAGTGTGCTTAACTGCAGGGCTTCTAAAATCAGGAAGGGCTCAGGAGAGACAGGCAGCCGTTGAGGGAGGCAGAAGTGCTGCAGCAGCGCGTGCAGGAGCAGAGATGCGTTCCTTACACCCTACTCTAAAAGGCTATTGTATAGTTTGCCTTATTAGTATGGAGCCATTTCACTGCTTTTGATGTGTGTAAATGCTACCACAAGCTCTTGCTGTGTAGTAATTCTTAACCGTGCCAGGTGTGTTTCCCTGAATTATGGTGACGAGGTTGCCTAATGTTGCTTTACAGCGCCTATTGCCTATTTACGGATACAGCAGGCTGTTTGGGGTATAGCTCTTGCAAAGGCAATGATGAGCTGCTGCACAGACTTGTCACTAATACCTGAGTGCATTCTAGGTAATCTGTTCTGCAGTATTTTTTACTGACATGGTCCCTCTAAAGCTAAGAGAGTAACGGGTGATTTGTAAGCCTGAAAAAAGACCTCCATTTGTCAGGTGGGGGGAAAAAGTTGTACCAGGGCTGCAAAGAGGCTTCATAATTTTTACATGTGAGCGTCTTGGAAAATTTCAGGGGGGAAAAAAATCAAGCTTTTATTTAAAACAAACAAACAAAAAAAAACCTTCTGGTATGCTTACTCAGAAGAGCCATATGTACCGTAGTCAGTGTGGATAAACCTCCTCAGCTGAACCCTGCTACCCGGGGGAACAGGGTGTTCTTTAAAGTTCAAATCAGAATTTAAATTTTTCATATGCTCCTCTTGTCTAATAGTACGTACAAACACACAGCTCTCATGTAGGGTATTTTTTTCATCTTTCCATCTCTGCTCAGGCAGAAGGATTCTTATTCTGGTAAATATTCAACTGGATGAAAACCTCGATTAGGGGGGAAAAAATGTTTTAGGGACTGCTTAGCTGGGTTAGGCCTGTACAGGCTGATAGGGAACGAGAGATGCTTGTCTGCTGGGACAGCACTGTGAATCCAGGATCATCTGAGGATCAGGAAATAAGATTTTTGCCACCTAATACTCAGGAGGAGCTCTAGGTCAGGTGGCAGAAATTATGTCCCAATATGGTTTTTGGATCCCTGTGAATGTGGGTGAAACAGCCTGTGGGATTGCGCTGGGCTCTCTTTTCAGACACTGTCTCTGTGGCTGTGGCCGTGATCCCATGTGCTGTTCTGGTCGTGGGTTCCATGTCTGGCTGTGGGGCTTCCCTTCCAAGGGGTTCTGGCTCTCCTGCTTCTGATAAAACTCATTTGCAGGCTAAATCCTTCTCACTGTGATAAATTATTTTTTCTTTTCTGTATCTTTGCCTTCCAACCTCCCTTCTTTCTTTTTAATATAACTAGCACAGGTGGGATAAAGGCAAAGAGCAAGTTGCTACACCCTAGGTGAAATTTATAGCTTTTGAAAAGCTCCTGTGGCTCGGGATGTTAATCCTAACCTGGGACTGTTGCTTAAAGAAGCAAATGTTTAATAACCTGCCCTAATGCTCTGCTGCTGGCAAGGGGAAAAAGACTGAGCAGTCTTCCCCCAGACATGCCACTGTAATATCTCATTGCAGCAGTTTTAGTAATGGCACGGAGCTTTGAATTTTTTTTAAATCTTAAAAGTGGTCCCAAGCACATATATATGTACCAAGGCTGTCTCTGATTTTTCCAGAGTTCATGCAAAATTTAGTTTAATAATGAGACACGTTTGTGCCTCCCCCCTGCCCAAAGAGTGCTTTCTGTTGAGGAAGGGGTGGGAGGCCTTAGTGGGATTGCTTGACAAAGGTTGGAAAAGGAGGGCTAAAGGGGTTGCTGTGTGGAAGGTGCACTTAGTCACATGGTCTGAACTTGGGTAGACCTGTGCGGTGTCAAGAGTTGGACTTGATGATCCTTAAGGGTCCCTTCCAACTCAGGATATTCTATGATTCTATGATTCATCCTTTTTGGTTGTTTGGCCTCCTGTCTCTCCCCCTCCCCATCCACTTGCTCCACAAAATCTATTTCTCCTTTGCCATGTGTTGCCTTCCCTCTGCACAGGAGTCTTGGCTTTGCCCTGAGCTTGTTTTGTTTGTATTTTTTGTACTGCGCTTTAAGATGGAATCTCTAAGTCCAGCTAGAGACCAGAGTCCCCTTGCTCTAGGCACGCACAAAATGCTGTCTTCTGCCCCTGAAGGGTTTTGAAGGTTATATTTTTGCAAAAGTCCAGTTCTGCAGCTTTAGTTTTCATTCTGGGGGTGGTAAGTTGATCTAGTCTGCTGTTTAGCCCAGTGTAAAGCTCTGAAGTCACTTGAAGAATGTGGATGAGGGTTTAAGAAAATGTAACCATCTTCTAAAAATTTAAAATGAGCAGGCTTCATGACCTAGCAGATTAATTCAGAGGGAATCAAGTGATACACGGCAGAGGTAAGACATCTGATGAACAGCTCCAGTACAGGAGGGCAAATGATGTCAGCTTCATTTGAAAGTAATTGTTTTTGTACATGGCTGGCATATAAACTATGATAACCTGACATTACAATAACCTGACACTACAACGTGCTCCTCAGTACAAATGGGTGGTGAAAGCAGATGTTTTATTTTAGTATTCAACCAGCAGCACTTCAGTGGCACCTAATTAGCGTATATATAGATACAGCTATTTGAGACAAAACCATTGAAGAGCAGAAATGTCTCTACAAGTACTGGTCTGCAACTTTTCTGGACTTCCAATGTGTGAGTTTATTGCTGGACTAGCGTTGCTGAGAAGCAGTAAATAGTTCAAAACCAGCACAAGAGAGAGGTTCTCCAAGACAATTTCTTGTTGGTAAATGCAAAATAATTACCACTTGATGGCTTCTCATTCCAGTCTTCAAAATAAGCTCTTGATCTCATTTTGTTCTTTAGTAGACAGGTATACTCATACAAAAAAGTGATCACCAGAGTTAGTGCTAATTAGCTGCCTTGCTGGCAGTCTTTGCCCAGAGACGTGAGATGTGAGAGGACAGCAGATGTTAAAATATCCTTTTATTCTCAGTTTGCTCCTTTTGTCTTGTACTTTGTTGTCACTTACATCTGTGCATTGTGAAGGTTAAAGAATGTGATCCATCATTTTTACGTTTCTGTGGAAATTGCTGTGAATGGTACAAGGTGTAAGGCAGTGCAGGACTGGGCACGGTATTTCTAGAAGGGACGTGGGGAGTTAGCAACATGTAGAGTTCACATGGCTGCCACTTGTAATATTTTCCTTTTTCTTTCAGTAATGTGACTTTTGCAAACACTAATGTGTTTTTATGAAGCCTTGTGATCGGCTGGTGCCCAGTGGGCAGAAGTGTTACCAGGCTGATGGCTTGCAGGTGGGATATTTTAGTGAGGTAAACTCATGGGTGTGAATGATTTTTTGCAAGCTCTGTTGAAGTCTGGTATGCAGAAGAACTTTGTGAAAAGAGGCAAATTTGACACATCCCTCCAAGATGTTTGTATTTTTCCTATTGTGTATGAACACCTTCCACTGGAGGAACTTGGTGTTAGCAAATATGTGGGGAGTGCTGTGAGCATTGGAATGTATCTTCAGCATTCGTACAGACCTAAACACAGGTAAATCCCTTGTTCTTTTCAGTCCTTAAAAATGTTTAATTATTGCAGTCCTGTTTTGGAAGTTTCCCTTTCTCCAAGTTGTTCCAAGTGCTCCTTGCAGATAAGGGTTCTCCAGACAAGTGTATCAGGGAAACACAGGGCCCTGTGTGCTTCAGGTGATATCAAAACCTGTGATATTGAACAGGATTTAGGTGGTGATGTATTGGTAGCTTAATGCAATCATGTATGCAGGGTGTTGGCTTAGAACACTTTTGAAAGCAAGATATTTTTGTGAATTTTAAAACTCCGCTGACTATTTGAGTGGCTTAATGAAAACCTTGACAGTCCTAACTTGTCTCTTTGTTTTCTGACTGCTAAATGACTTTTATTGTATTTTACTTTATGCCATAGCGTTATCACAGACTGAAATGAATTTATCCCTTTTCTCCTTCCTCAGACAGAAACTGATGAGGTCTCAATTTTCCAAATAGGCTTCATTTACAGGCACAGAAACCTCTGAAAATTCAGGCTGCTTTCATTCCCCCATTTCCGTTTCCAGACAGTAAATAGTGTGCAGCAGTATGGGGAACACAACACAGAGCTTTTCATTTACAAAGCCCTATTTGCAGAGCTGGGGAGAAGTCCTTTGTCTGGCAATGGAATGAGTGCAGTGAGAAGCAATGGCTTTTCATTTTCTTTGATCCAATAATTTACTGACGGTACAGTCCCAAGAATGCCCTTGCAGTGCTTGCATCGTGGTGTGGCATTGCATCAGCTGCTTCTAACCTACAGAGGGAGCAAATGTAAAATGGGGGTGGGGAAGCACATTTCCTGTTACTATGGGGCGTGTATCCGACTTTATATAGCACTTTAAATATTAAAAAGGAGCTCATTAAGCAATTTCTGCAAATTAGGCTTTTCGTGGCATAGCATGGACTTGCTCTGTTTCCTGTACTGACTGCTACGGCTGTGATTGTGTATCCATGTGTTTCTCTGCTGCTATTTGGAAGGAGTCATATTTTTACAGCAACATAACCCATTTTCCCTTTATTGTAATTGTTTTGGAATAAGAAGTAATCATCCAGGACTGACCAACTTGCTCTACCAAACGTTCTGTTCTCAATTCTAGTAAATTGCTTTGAGAATTGAACAAAGCGCTGTTCAATCATGCAAGATATCCATTCTGAACAACACCAGGAAAGTAAACCTACTTTAGCCCATTGCAATCATGTCTTTTTCTACATCTTGAAGATAAAAACTGTAAGAGCATGATACCAAATGTGCAGAACTTATGAATCTCCATTCATTCAATAAGGAACTTAGTTTGATAAAGTAACTCCATGTACCTTGTTCAAATCCCCAGACTTGGCAGGTGTTTAAATTATTACTAATAGAGTAAGACTTCTTTGATAGGAACTTCTATCAGTGGATATCAGTGTTCTGCAGTTAAGACTGAAGCTATCGGGCTCTTTGAAAGGGCCTGCACAGGGCTGGCAGGTATCAGCAAGGCATACCCCCACCTCCTTTAGGATCTCTTTGTGTCTCTGGGTTCCTGCTTTCCTTTCTTTGTCCATACAGGTGTAAACAAGGGTTATCTGCTGGGTGGCTGCTCTCGTGTCCCAGTAATCCTCTGTTTGAGCTTGTGCTTTCAGGATGGCCAGAACCTGAACACTTTGTATTTCAGTGTGTAATATTAAATTAACATAGATCAAACAAAAGCTTTCAATTATACGTTAGCCAGACTTAGTGATAAATAGTTCTTCGTCTCCCCATTGCAGAACGGTTGATGGCTGAACGATCAGTTTGGATTGCGTGTTGGGCTAGAGTCTAAGATCTTCCCAATTTGTTAATCTCTCAGCAGCTGCAGCACGGTGTGCTGTAGGGGTGGTGCATATCAGAGTAGTACAGGGCAGAAGGAATTGGCCTGGAGGTTTTATTGCAGTTTTGTCTGCAGATGCTGTCTGTATCCCCTGTGCTCCATGCTAAACCTCCCAGGGAAAATGCTGTCTGGGGAAAGCCTTGTTTGCTGTTCTTGCTGTTAGCGTTAAGCAGATATTCGTACAGATAGGGAAAGATCCCCTGTGATCTTCAGTCTTTCAAACATGGTAGCACGTTACACAAGACTGGGATCAATATCTTTCAACATTTTTCATTTCATTTGTTGGTTTTAGTTGTTTTATGTCATAGTTGGTTAAGTCTGAAATTAAGTGTACAGGCTTCAGTGTCATGTCATATTCTTGCACTGATGCACAGTGTGGTCACTGGCACCTGCTCTCCCATATTCTTTGGGTGAGGGGAAAAAATGTAATGGAAGTCTTTATAGGTATAAGAAAAGTGATATTGAAGATGGTTATTGTTCACAGAAACACTACTTTTTCCAGAAACACTGTATGAGGTTTTCCTATACTTCTATTTATATGGAAAGATAGGTAGTGACTGCTTGAAAGAAACCAACCGCCTCTTGAGTAAATAATACTTTATAGGCTTTTATAGACTTTCTTTCCTTTTTCTTTAAAAGATTATAAAATGGTAAATATGACAGGAACAGAAAGTTAGGGCTTTGAAATCGCTCAACTGTAACAAGCTAATAGTGATAGAGCCTTTGAAAAGGGCAGCTCACATGGGAAAGTGCTGGCATTATCAGGGCAATTGTAAATTCAGGTTAGTAAAACAACTAAATAATGTCATTAATTTTATCACTACAAATGTCTTCAAACACTGGACAGAGCACTGCTATGTCTTTTAGTTACTTTCTCAAAACAAGTCTTAAGGAGAAATAGCAGCATCTTTCATTTGTAGAAGTAGGCTCTTTTCGTCTTTACCAAAGCAACACTTGTACTGAAAGTCTTTGCACTAGCCCCTTAGTTTTGAATAAAATTATGAAAAATAGATCGGATTTGTTTATGTTAGCCCTTTAAAGATAGGCAGAAATGCATTTATTAAAATTGAATATTTTTAAAGGTTGTCCCTTTCAGATGAGCCTGTAAATAGGAGGGTAGGTAGTTAGTGCCTGAGATAACAAGTGCAGTTTGACTTTCAAATTCCAGAAATATTTTCACACATGGGAATGGGACTATATGTTCTCTTTATATATTGTTTACACATACAGTACACTTGAATATTGCAAGCAACTTTAAACAAAAAAAAAAAAAAATGCAAACAAACAATAGTAGTTAGTATCATCCTCTTGCCCTCCTCTCTTGTAACTCAGCAGAAGAAATATCCTTCTAGGAGAGAATCCCGGAGTTGGTCTATGCATTCTTGTAACACTTGCCAGTGCTTTTTCAGGCTTATGCACCCATGGCATCAACGCACCTTCACAGGTGATTAGCAGTCCTGTCTCATACTGACTACTGGAGGGAGTGTGTTCAGATACAGGTGGTGGCTGCTGCTGCTGGAGCAAGTGCTGTAATCTGCTTCTAGGGGCTCTGTGGGACTGGGAGAAACAGTGCTCCAGAGCAGGCAGGTTGTCTGTGCAAGTTGCAGACAGCTTGCAGCCTGTTGGACACTGGAGTGTGGACGATGCATGATCTAGGAGCATTGCTTGTAATTGATGTCCTTTTTTCTAAAGCTTTTAACTTTGCATTGTGGAGACTCATCTTGCTAGGTTTTAAGTAGTGGCTAGAAGTAGAAGCTGAGGGCAGTCCCATTTTGTGGGCTGGGATCTGGTGTTTACTTGTCAGTTTGGGAGTCAGCATGGCAGAGCGAGTCAAACTTCAAGATCGTAGAAAGGCTTTGGCTGGAAGGGACCGTAAAGATCTTAGGTAATCTCTGTATATTAATGATGTCAGCACGTATAAATTAGAAGCTGTAAATGAAGTGTAATAATTTCCCTTTGAATAATGGAAAAATAGATCAGAAACAGGTGAACAAGCTTCTCATGCTTTTAACTAATATTTTTCTTGTATCTTGCAATTAAAATTAATTGCTCCAATTCTTCATTTGTGTAGAAAATAGATGGATGAATCATTATGTATTTGTTATTGTTGCAGACTTCTGCTACATATTTTATGCTTGCGTGTATACGATACCTTACTGCCTTGAAAGTGTCTTTCAATATTGCATCTTTATGGGATGGTAATTCAGCAGAATTGCACTGATAATAGAGGGTCTCTAATCTTTGACTATTATTGAACAGTTTTTCTTTTAGGGAGAGGTGGAATAGTGCCATTCCAAGCAAGCCTTGTTGGGGAATTCCATTAAGGGATTCCATGTATGTAATTTGACTGCTTCATAACCACTGCCTTCAGTATTGCTGTAGCAGAATACAGTAAAGTGAGGGTATTTAAAACTAGCGAAAAGAATAAATCATTCGGCTACACTGTCAGTAATAGGACAGTGCTTAATCTGGTTAGGCTCTGGCTAAGGTCAGGGAAAAAGGATTACTCAGTGCTATCTATGTATTGACATCTGGAATTTGGGGAAGGGAATGAAATGGTAGTGGTTAATCTACACAAAGTGTTGCAGGGACCATTGGTGTCACGAGTTCTAGATGGACAGTTGCTGTGTTGGGCATCCTTTCACAAAATTGAATCAACAGAACAAATAATGGAAATAAATGTGTGGTATTCAAACAGGATGACAATGATGGTACAGGGACAGAAGTCAGAAGTGTTTCTGCATGATGTTGTTCATAGGTAAATTTATGTTAGAAGAGAAAGTGGTAACCATTGATGCAATGAAGTTTTGAATCAACCTTCCTGAAGTTGGAGAAGGAAGAAATCCAATTTTTAGGCTAATGCTTGGTGGTTTTATGAATGAGATTATGATGCTATGGTTTTTCAACATTTGGTTACAACAGGAATCCAAAGCTTGACCTGCTGCAGCATATTCAGGATTTCTTTTCCTGTTCCTGCTAATCATGTAAATTTGGGAACACAACGTGTGTCTAAATACTGGCCGTTGCTAATCCTACTTTAGTGTTTATCTTTCTTTGATGGAAGTTATATTATTGCATTTTGAATGTACTTGAGAAAAGCAGCTCATGATTTGTGCTGTCCCCTAAGGGAGTCCTTGTTGTTATCTTGTTTAAACAATGCTCATTGTTTGAGTTGTTAATGTGTTCATCATTTATATATGGTAAATCCTCCAGACACTGTATTGTCACTATTGTAATTGGGCTTAGGGATTTACCCAAGTGTGTTTCTGTTGCATTGCTCTGTTTCTTGCTTCTTGATGCTAGATTGCCAGAAGACTGAGATATAATTGCAAGATTCCCATTTCCTGGGGGTAAAGTGACTGTGAGGCTGGAGGGTGGTGTTAGTTCCAATTCCAGCTCTGTGCAGCCTCCAAAGCTTGATTTTATATTGTAATTATGACTTTCTACTTAGCCCTTGATTTTTCTTGAACCAAGGGGACCTTTCAGAGCAGGGTTTTAATGAAAGATAGCTGGTTTATTTGCTCTGCAGTCTGTGTTTATATTCCTTTAGGAAGGGTGTGACTGGGCAGCAGAGGGGAAGGTTGTCTTTGCCTTGCCTGGCTATGCAAGAGGCAAGAGGATATTACAGACCACTGTAAGAAGTTTATTGTTCTAGGTCAGTAAAAAAAAAAATAAAATATTGTGTGGTGCTGTTTTAAGGAATTACTGCAGAAGCAGAAGTAGCTGCTTATACAGAGCTGGGGGCTGAAGGGAGCTACAGCTCCAGGAGAAAAGCCCTGAGCTCCCTCTACTTCCTCATGTGTGTTTGAGGCACAGCCCAGACTGTGCAGAACTGAGTGGCTTTTTTGATTACATTTATTACTAGTTGCTTTTCTTTGCTTTTTTTTTTTTCTTTCTAATGTACTGCAAAGCTTTATTTTCTTTATAATCAGAGATTTTTTTTCACAGAGCCAAATTCACTCCTAACATTGTGGAGCCTTTTGTCTGTAAAGACTTTTTTTTTTTTAATCTGAAAGTTAGGGAGTATGTGTGGTGTAGGAAAAAGGAGTGCTGACTGAGTGAGTTTGGCTGGGTGTTAAAGCAATGTGTGTCTTAAGATGAATACAACGAAGCTTGTATTGCAAGATACTTGAGGTGCTCTAATCACACAGCTTGAGGAAACAATGAAAAATGAGACTAAAGCTTTGCATTTCCCTTTTGAGAGCTTTATGTTGCCTGTTCTCTAGATGTGTGTAGGGAACACAAGGTATCTCTGCCCTTTGCTCATCTCAGTAGTGAAGGAAGAAATCCAATTTTTAGGCTAATGCTTGGTGGTTTTATGAGTGAGATTATGATGCTATGGTTTTTCAACATCTGGTTACAACAGGAATCCAAAGCTTGACCTGCTGCAGCATATTCAGGATTTCTTTTCCTGTTCCTGCTAATCATGTAAATTTGGGAACACAACGTGTGTGCAGTCATCACCACTTACCAGCAATAGGCTTAAGAGTAGATTTTGCTCCCTTGTGGTTAGGAAGCAGAGTGAACCTGAAGAGCCTTGCTTTTTTTGTGCTTGGCAGATCAGTGCTGACCTCAGTCAATTAAAAGCAAGCTCTACCTAACATAGTTTTTAAATAGCTGAGGAAGTTATTTATAATAAATACTTGCATAACTGAGGAAGAGAATACCTGGAAGATACTAGGATGAGAAAGAAATGCGGGAAAGTGTCTTGTGGAATTTTGCTATATCTGCAGTAATACACAGGGTGTGATATGCTTGTGATATAATTTATTAGAATAACTGGTCTAGTTGGACAAAACTAGGGTAGCTCTGGAGCACAATGGTAACTGCAGATCTTCGGAGTGCTAAGGAGGAAAGTCTACCAGATAATCCCAACAGAGTTAGGCAAAGCCATCATGCAGTGAATCATTAGGATAACAGCATCTTTTTAAAAGTGTAATTATTTCTATGTAACACCTGCCAATGAACACTAAAATAGAAATAAATCTGTTCTTCCCTGCTCTGTTTTCTTCTCTTTTGGTAAGCTGTGAGGTTTTGTGATGTTTTCCTTTCTCTCATTCTCTGCTCTGTTTTGGCCTCCCTTTTTCTAATGTTGGCCAATATTCTTGTCTCAGACCCTTCTTTGACCTTCTTTGACCTTCTTTGACCTTCTTTGACCTTCTTTGACCTTCTTTGACCTTCTTTGACCTTCTTTGACCTTCTTTGACCTTCTTTGACCTTCTTTGACCTTCTTTGACCTTCTTTGACCTTCTTTTCTTCCTAGACTTCTCCACTTCTCCCTTTCTTTTTGTCTGATGTTCTGTTACCTAACCTGCCTGGATTCTTTTGGATCTTCTTGGCATTTTTTTCTCTGTTTGACCTTTTTTTTTCCCCCTGCATTGTCAGATCTTTTATTCTGACCTCCTCCTTTTCCCTGTGTTCGCTTTGTGTTTTTTTTTGTTTTTTTGTTTTTTTTTAGGTCTTATCTAATCCTTTTTTTCCAGCATATCTATGGCCCATTGTGATGATCTCTGAACCTGGATCTCTCTCTGACTTTTGACCTTCTAAAGGGTGAGGTGTGTGTCCCTAGCTGTGTTTTGTGTCATCAAATGATAATTTTCATGTGTCATGAAGTTTATTTCTATTATTAATATTAATATTATTGTTGTCATTTGCTGTTGGAGGTGCTAAACAAGCTGTATTTAAAAGAAAAAAAAAAAGATTTACCCGCTTCTTGGTAATGAGTGCTGAAGTGGTTCAGACTGTCCAAATGACCTTCTGACAGCCAGCAGGTTGGCAGTAAAAACAACATGGAAAAGTCTTCAGCTGGCCAGCTGGGCTGGGGTGGATTACTGAAGATTAGATGATGACAAAAAAAAAAAAAGGAATCCGATTTTTTGTTGTTGTTGCTTCTTTGTTTTGGTGGTTCTAGATTAGGCATGGTTCAGTTCCATGCCCCTGGGAAAGCGCAGGCAGCTTCTGCCACTGCTCCACTTTTGTTGGAGCCAAGGAGCAGATGTTTGGGAGCAGCTCACCTTAATCATTTCTTGAACTAATGCGCAGGGCTCATGGGATTTGGTGTGGTGTCCTAGTGAAAAGCTCCACCCTGATTCTTTGATAGCCAGAGCCCTAAACTATCCCTTATTGCTCAAGGAGTGGCAAAAATGTGAATATTTTCCAAGATGGATTTGGTTTTGAGCAGTGAACAGCAAGGAAGACAGGTTTGTGTGGCCACAAGATGGCAATCACAGAGCAAACTTCAAACTGATGCTCTTTGCAGCATGCATGATGGAAATTAGCACTGTGCTCCTTGAATTACAGATGCCTATAAAACAAAAATAGTGTAGCAGGTGGGGAAAGTTACTGTGCAATGTATACGTAAAGTGCACATGTTTCTTTAAATGGTATTTCTTCCTTAAACCCCACAAAAATGTGGTGCTATGTGTAAATATACCTTCCGCGGATTAAGGAAATCACCAGGGGTAGCTCTTCTCAGTTAATCTTGATCGCTTTAGGACTGAGGCAAGTGGAAAGCAAGTGGCATTAAATTAATATATGCATAATCATTCCAGTATACTGTAGCTGCCTTAAAGCTGCTTAATAGTGGCCTCTTTATTTCAGCTTTTTCACTAGAAGCTGCACAAATTGTCTGGTTACTTTCATACTTCAGTCCTGAGGGGAAAAAAATCGCTGTAAAAATCGGTTTGGAATGTTCCCTGTTAAACTATTTTCATGGGTCAGAGGCATGACATGAAATATTTCTACAGAGAAAATAACAAATTCTGCAGTATGTCACTGCTATAGGCTCCATTTTCACGTTCTGCAAAATAGTTCCTCTCCTTTTTCCCCATTTTTATTGCTGTGAGAATGGAAATAGAAGTATTACCCAAGTTGGCTGAGGTGCTGGGTGCTGATTTTGATGAAACTATTACAGAAACAACAGTGAGCTTTAGCCTCTTCAGTTGGGACTTGAGTAGAGAGCTCCCATGATGTGATCACTGCTTTAAAACATCTCTCTCCATCTTGGGTCTGCTTCTGTTAATTTGCAAAGGTCAGGTATCACTTCATGTGGCTGTAGAAATGATTGGAGTTCAGGATATTCCTTCAGAGGCCATTGTCCTCTGAAGCAGAGGCACACTGCGGGGTGGGCAGCTAGGTATTTCTGTTAGCTTGGTTGGAAAACCTGGTTGCAGCCCCCAGGCTGTGCATGTGCAGTCTCTTGGCTACCTCGGCATGCGCACCTACCTACTTGGATGGCACAGTGCCTACCCACAGGCTTGTTCCCCCTCTGGAGGCAGGATTCAGTGTTTAATAAGCACCTTCTCATGTAACTCCATTCTGCTCACAGTAGAAGACCCTTGTGCCCCCAAAATAGGGATAACTTAGGATCTGATACTTGGTGGTCTTGTGCTGTTGCTTACTAGAAGAAATGGTTGCAAAATAGCTCTTGGGAAGTGTGAGGCAACAGGATGTGCTTCTTCCTTTTGTCTTGAATAAAGATAATGGTATGAGAAAGCAACTCCAATAGACTTCGTACCAGATTTCCTTCTGAGTGAAGGGATCCCTCAGGGTCCTGATACAGTTCTGTTTAGTAGCACTGCTGCTAGAACAGCCTTGTAACATACTGACAGGTGGATTTTATTGGGTGACTTCTTAAACTTGCAAGCTAGCCTGCCTTACCTATGATGCTATTAAAATAAAAGGCACCGAATAAGATGTCTAGTCTGTTTCTGTCTTCAGCCTGATGTAGGCTGATGTGGTAGGATAGTGAGGGCATGACAAAGAGGATACAAATCTGCAGCTGCTGGGCCAGGCATGTGCCAGGCTGCAGCGCTTCACTGCAGGGTCAAAGCAGGGAGTGAGGGGTTTCTCTCTGCTCTCAGACACAGTGCCCGTAAGCACCCTCATCATTTTGGTGAATCTGGGAAAACAATTATAGAAATAAACATCAGCCAGAGGAAGTCCAGCTTGTTTCTCTGGTATTTGCATTGGCTTTTCTAACACTTAGCTTGTGGCTTGGTGGAACACCACGCAGAGGCTTCCTGACCTCTCCTTTAACTGCTCTCCTGGCATTATTTCAGTTATATTGCTCATATGTAAACTTGTGCCAGACTGAAAGCTGGAAGAATGACATTTTCTGGCTTTATGTGGTGCATGTGCGATACTGGCAGGCTAAATATAGATATGTGTACTTATCTATATAGATACCATTAGGCAATAACTGGAAAAAAACGGAATTTATTGATGCACTTCTGGGTGTTTTCCTTTCAGTTGATTTCAGCCTCTCCTCTCTGCAGCCCAGAACTTGCAGTTGCCTTCTGCTGTCCTTCTCTGGTCCCACAAGTTGGATGCTCTAATTAATGGGCAGATAGAGAGCACCTGGAAAAATGTAGTGGAATAGGGAGGCAGAAGTGACCTTGTGACAAGGCAGGAGTATAATGAAGAGAGTTAGGAGAAACCAGAATTGAAGAGGTAGGTCTATGGGCAGTATGGGAAAGAAGCACCAACGGAGATGGGAACTCTGAATTTAACAATAAATTAGCCATGTACAATAAACAGCAGCTCAAATATGTATTATTTATAAATATTGATATATATTTAAGTAAACATAGTCCGAATTCTACAAAGCCTAAATATGAGCAGTGATAGTGCCAGCAGCTCCATTCTAGTGACTAATATCTCAAATTTAATATTGATGAGTTTATGTAGAATAGGAATCAAGGCACAGTAGACATGGTGGTCTTGAAAGAAATAACTTGGTTGGAATGTGGCAGGTATGAGAAGATTTAGGTTTTTAAGAACTTGTCTCTTGCTTCATTGTTTGGATTAAAAGAAGGTAAAGTAATAAGGTGTTGCATTGAATCTTCTCCATTGTGTGATCCAAGTTGTAAACAAGGTAGGCAAAGTGAAATATGCAGATCAAAGCTGAGCACAGAACACACTATCTTGATCTTTCACTGTAGCTGCTATCCAGGGCACATCTCTATTTTGTTTCAGTTTTGACATTGAATGTAACACGGCTCAGGCTCCCTAATAGAGCTGGCACAATTTCAGGCTGAGATGGCTGTCCTGGCAGTGTCAAGTCTAGCTTGAGCCATCAAGGCACACTGGCTCGTTACATACTCATTTTTATCATCTCTTGCTTTATTCTATTGGAAGCTTACAGCAGAGGTTAAAAACGTTGTCTGCACTGGGATTCCTCTCCAGCTGCTACGGGCTCATTTTATCCCTGACCCTGTGAGATACTAAAGCCAGGCTGCTTCATCTGTCACTGGCTTGAAAAGAAGCCTCGTCCCTAGACATGCTACATCATTTATTCCATTTTTTTTTCCTGATCCAGTGGACTTGAAATCCATTCTATTTCCCATTAATAAGAGTTCTACCAGATGCACAGGAAGGGTAGAGACCTTCTGACATCAGAGAAGCATCTAACCTCTGCTGGGCTGCTATCACATTTTTTTTTCCATGGTACAACATCAATAAATTGAAAATAATCTGCAGCTTTGTAATGAGGAAATACGCTACTAGGTGTTCTAAATAACAAAGATGGTTGCTTATTATTTCTGTTGGTCTGACTTTGTAAAGGGCTATACTGTGAACATTTCGTAATTAGGTCTGCATGCTGTGAGCAGTGTTCTGCATGTACTTTTTTGGGCCAAAGCTGTACTTTATGAATTCCCAGTTTGAAGCTGGTGAGAAGAGAAGCCTGAGGCTCATGCAGTATAGCAAGCTTAGACATTACAATAGGAATGGCAATAAACATGGCTATAAAAGGGACTTTAAATCAGCAGTCCCTTTTTTTTTCTTCCCTGAAAGCATTTTAAGTGTTTCCACAGTCTTCTGCCAGTACTGCTGCTTAGGTGCAGTTAAGGACTTCTCCTATTTTGCAGCTTGTCCAATTAAAATATAAACATTAAATTTTGAGAGGTCCATTGGAGCTCATTGTTTCACCGTAAGGACTTATATTTGCGATAACAATTGTGGTTCTCTCGAGGATCCTTTTAAATAGGAAAATTGGCCCAAATAATTTAAGTTTATTAAATTCAGCCTAGATGTTGCCTCTCATTGTCCATCATAGAGCCTGGGTTCACATGAGACTGAACTGAGCACAGCTTCCCAAATCTCATCTGCATTGTACTCACCACAGCCAAGAGTATACAAATGTGCATCAGTTTTAGAAATGCAAGTTTTAGTATCAATGGCAAAGCTCTAGTCTGAAGTGAAATAAGATACAAATCTGCACTGAAAAGCAACTGGATTAAATTTCTGTGGTTAACCTTTGAAGAGATGATTTGGTTCCAAAGCATTACTGTCCAGAAGGTGACCCCCAGTAGTGGATGGGCTCTTGTTTTTTTTATCCTGTGTCCTGGGCCACACTATTGCCAAGTAGTTTTTATTTGCATGTGGAGTAAAGTTGAGGAAAAGTGGAGCTCTCTTTAGAAGACACGGGTCCTTCCATATGTCAAGACTGCCAAACAGGGCTTTTCAAGCAGCTTTCTCAAGTCTGGCAACATGGCTAAATTAGCCGTGCATTCCTGTCACCTTGTGGACTTGGAACTGTTTCATTGGTCAGAAAACTCCACCTTCAGTGCAGAAGTGATTTCTAAACTTTTCCAAAATAATCTTTCTCTGTATGTGTACAGCAAGCATATATCCCTCAAGCTACAGGTGTTGCAAGTTCAAAAGCAAAAGCTTTTGTATTGGATCCAGTGCTTGGACTCCATCCCCAAGCACCCAGGGTGAACAAATAAACACTTGGCTATAAATACTGAAACTTGTTGTAAAGGTATGAAGCCTGTTCAGAAGGTGATATGCCAGCTTTGCTGAGGGACAAATATGACCCAGGGATGGGTTAAGCTGTGTTGGCAGCCTGCTCAGGGCTAGAGATGCTTGCTTTTTGGCAGAAGTGTACCTTTTGCTGTAGGATTACAGTCTCCGTGCAGTGAAGTCCATCTTGCTTCCTGCCTTTTGCTTCTGTACAAATGCAGTTTGGTGTTTGGACGTGAAGAATTAATTGCATTGCCTGCAAATCTTCACCAACATACTGGGAGGGGGGGAAAAAGGCACACTTGAAGGGTGTGCTTCTCACATAGCTTAGGTGGAGTCGGTGCAAGTTAGTTGGTGGGGAATGGCAGCTGGAAGGTGTCATGTGGGGCAGAGCATGGTTCGTTCTCAAAGCAGCAAATGGCATCTCATTAAATGCTTGCTCACGTCAGAGAACCCAGGAACTCAGCATGACTGATGCTAGAGGGACTCCCTCAGTAACTTAAAACTGAGGTGGATTGGAGGTAAGGCTGGCTCAGTTGGTCTGTGTCATCAGTTGTGTACCCAAACACGGGCTGGGTGCATCACTGCTATACAATGATGAAATCAGTAGTATGTTGTAATGGTTACAGCTAGTATTTTGATTATGATTTAGGGTGCTTTTTCTGCATAAATGTACTTATGGAAGATGTAAACTCCCTGCCCATGTTCACCAGGAAGATGATTATAAAAAGCATCCAGTCAACCGGGTCTCAGTGTCCTCCTTAAGCCCTGTACACCATTTCCTTTTCATCCTACCCAACAACAAATGTCTGAAGAACGCTTTCAACTCTGGAATGGTAAAGCTGGGAAACAGGAGTTCATGAACAATCTCAGCTTAAATAATACAGCACTTCAGTGAAGCAGCTTTATGAATTGAGAAAGAATAATAAGATGTTACGAGTTTGTATAATACTGATGAAAATACAGACTTTGCATTTTGACAGTATGTTACCTATGTTTCCAATTCGGTAAGATTTTAAAACACTTTACTGATACAAGGTATTCAGTACAACACTAGGAAAATACTTTGTATTAGCTATTTTGCTTCCTTTCTGCAGAAGAGGAAATGATTTTAAACTTAAATTGTGTTAATTGCAGGGAGGATCTTCAGGTACAGAGTGCTGAAAATGATACTGTCTAATGACAGTATTTGTACTGTACAGTATTTATATTTTAAATCAGCATTTAACTCTAAACTTGAAGACAATTACATTCTGTGAAAATTTCCTCAGCTGAGTCTCAGACTCTAAAAAATGTAGATACTTTCTGTACCCAATGTCTAAAAGTCTTCAGCTTGTGTTTTAGCTCCCTGTAGGTATAGGGCTACCTCTTGAGACCACAAATGTTTTCCTGTCTCAACATAAACTATAGCTAGTTTGAATCCAGAGGAGTATTTTTCCAAGTGATTTCTGTTAATATAAATATCAAAATGTCATATATTTCAAAATAAAAGTAAGCCTAAGAGCTGATTGGATTGTCTGTTTAGATTTTTACTATATATGGTCCCTAAGACATAAATCCATGTATGTATGGCTTGGAAGAGAGCTGTTGTGGTTGTGGCATGTGTATGTGAGCAGTTCTACTAAAGGTTAAGGTTGAGCTCCATTGAATAAGTTTGGAATGTTCCTGTTGGTTTCTAGGAGGAAAACCTAACTTCTCAGTGTAGTATCCAAGCTATGACTGAACTGAAATTTAATATTGCTAAATCATGATGTGCTCTTCCAGCAATGCATGATTTAAGTTATGGTGGGATGATGAAACTAACTGGTCTGCATTATCATAGCAATATTTAATAACATATGTGGTCTGTAAGTGATGCTTTATGGATTAATGGTGGAAGGTGTAAAGAAAGATAGGGAAAAGAAATGAAAGGTCGGCTTTGGGAGTGAAACTTTTGGTGCAGCTCTTGTGAAATGGAGTTTCAGCAGATGGTGCTTTTTAAAATCTGAGTCAAGTTGACAATTGTATTGCAGGCAACTTAGCATTGGTCACCTCTGCTGTACTGGTGCAGGTCCAAGCCGTTTGTATCACCTATGCGTATCAGTTAGGGTTACACATCTTCATAATATTTCTTCCCATCATCAATGACCTTATTTGAAGCAGAGTCTGATTTAAGATTTGAAGCGTTTGCAGTAATCTCTCCTAGTACAAACATATACCACAATTTGGAAAAAAAAAATAAAAAAATATATATATATATATATAGTAATATGGCTTTATCTTACAGTTATAAAATAAATCCATGTGTTTTTTTTTTTTTTCTGGCTAAAAAACGTTCTTTTTTTTTTTTCCTTTTAACAAATTTGCTCTAAATCTGATTGTGCCAAGACTGAAGAATGTATTTAGATAGCTTTCTAAAGTATTCTTGTGCTACCTGGAGGAATCATCTCCGTGGTATTAAAGGAATTATTTTATTTAAAGAGTCAAGGTTGAAGTGCAAATGTCAAATAATGTCTACTAGCTATACATCAACTGATAAACTGATGGGCTTTGCTGGTGAAAGGGATTTAACATAATAACCAATGACAATATTATGTGGTATCTAGTGGGATCCATGCTTGAGTAAAAATAGGTATTGATGATTCTGGTCAAAAGCAATGAATTTTAATGTTGCATCTTCTCTCTTTTTTTCATGACATTTTCTGTACTTCAAAATAATAGTTTTAGAAAGCATACAACTGAATAAACACTGAAGTTCTAATTAGGAGATGAATGTCAGGCACTGGACTGCTGGACAGGGTTATGGAAGAGTAAGATTTGAACTCAGACTCTTTTCTTTTTTTAGTGACCTTGAACATGTCATTTCAACTAGTGGTGCATTACATAGTCTTCAGCACAATGGGGATAACACTTCTCTTTCTTGAAGAAATGAGTGTTAGGTTATATCTGTCAGTACCTAGGAAACACTATTGCGACTTTTACACTGATAGCAGGTAGCCGGCAACCAGCTCAGGACTCAGTGCAATAACTCAACACAAAAAAAAAAAAAAAAAAAAAAAAAAGAAAAATAAAAAGGTAGCTACAGAAATGAACTTAACTGAACAAAGTAGAAGGAGTCTGCGACTGCATCACTTCACATTCCTTGGCAGTTAAGCTGATTGCAGTGGTGGGTGTCTAGCAGTGCTTGCTGTTGTTACTAAAACCCAAGCTCCTGGAACAACAAGAATTTCACTTTTAAATAAAAGAAAAAAAGCAAACCCTAATCATTGTGGCTTTGCTCATGGTTTATGAATGTGTGGAGTTGACTATAGTGAATTTTCTGTAGTGATGTGTTCTGATCTCCTGAAAATGTATTAAACAATTTGCTTATCTCTTGCTAACTCTTCTATGTTGTCATAGCATTGTGATTTTTTTAAATGTGCATGGACTGAAGTTATTTTGGGGACCTTAAGCTGTGAATTTCTTCTTAAAAGCTGTCAGAAAAATGTAGGCAGTCTTTCTTTGTGTGTTGCCAGCTGTGAAGAATTGTGTTTTTTGATAGTTTTGATATTTTGCACAGAAAACTCTGTCTTTGTTGTGATGGTATTGGCTTCTCTCAGGGGGTGTGGTGATGGTACAGCAAGGGTTTTAAATACTGTTGGTTTAATCAGACTGAATTTTCCTCAGTGGTAGGTGTGTGCTGGGAACAGTCCAAGAAACTCAGTGATTGCCTTTGTATCTCCCAGCTGTTAGAGAACAGTCACCCTTCCTTTGCTGGCATAGGTTTCCTAAGGGCTTTCATACGCAGAAGAAACCTTTACAGTCAGCTCTGCTCTCCTGCTCCTACCCCTCAGCAACATGGAAAAGAAAAAAGGAAAACAGCTCGGGAGCTCTGTGATGCTGAAGAATGAACCTACTCAGGAGTGCTCAAGGTCTCCTCTCCTTTAGACGCTTAGGGGTACAAACCTAGGATAGACCATGAAAAGGCTGGAAAATGCCTTCCTAACAAGTTCAGCTCAGACCTTGTGTTTTGTGGAGATTTAAGTCTGACTTTGTGGTACTGGAGTACTCTTGACATTTGGAGAAAGCTCAGTACTGAGTTGCATAGCTTAAGCAGTTCTCTAGCAAATGTGTTTTAAAAAGAGGAAAAAACAACAGCATTAGACTACAGAGCAAAACGTTTTTTCCCTCCAAAGAAGCAACATTTTAGATGTTTGTGTCTTTATATACAAATTACTTTTTCCTCTCAGACTGTTGGAGAACACCAAATAGCAAGTGACATTGTAAGAAACAAAAAAAAAAAGCTAGCTATCCTTTTAGATTTAATGGTGGCTGGGTTTCAGCCTGGCATTCTCTACCTGACACTACTTATTTTCTTGAGGCTGTTTTTATAGGAGACGCATCAAACTTACTGAATGTTTCCTTTACTATAGCTCCTGACAAAACCAAAGCGCAGCTTGCAATTTAACCAGGTTATATCACTCCAGAAGGATCACAGTATTTCATCTGTAACTGCTTCTAGATAAAGATTAGAACTATTGCCATATATTGGGAGAAAATAATTTTTATATTTTGCTTCCTTTTGTCAGCTTCGTATTTCTTGAAGCCAAACTGTAACAGGAAGTCTTACATGCTTTTATTTTTTAGGTACCTATAACAGTGGAATCACGTACTCAAGTTTGTTTTCTGCATTCATAATGTGATTTTTTTCTGTGGAGGCATACAAAATTTTGAAGCATGTTGATTCAGGTTGTTTTGATTTAAAACAAGTATGTGGAACTTGATGAAATACCGTGCAAGGCTTTGTCAAGGAAGCTGCCTTATGTTGTGCTAAGTAAAGCACCAGAACTCTGCCAATACAGGACACTGGTGGCACATTTTTAGCTGGGGATTTAAAGACAAATCTCTTAGTTTAATAGTGACTGGTGACTAATTTCTGATGCCCAAAAAACTTACTGCTTGGTTGCTGAGAGCAGACAAGAGTATCAAGCCATTTGCCATGTCTAGTTAGATTTAGAGCTTTTAAAGCCTGAACCTCCTGGGTCACATTCCTGACAGACATGCTGGGGACAGGGATGCCATTAGATAAGTAATCATATAGTTTGCATTTCCTGTGAGTGCCTTAATGGGGATCTTAAAGTACCTTAATTATGCTTTAGCCCCATTGTATTAAGGGTTATCGAGTGTAATCTCCACCACAGGAGTGAGGCGCAAAGTGGTGAAGAGAGTTGAGCAGTGGTGCACAGCAAACCTACTGAGCCATGAAAGCGATTCTTCAGTGTTTGATCCCATTTCTGTGCCCTAATCCAAAGACTACAATTGAGTTTGGGTTGCAAAAATAACTAGAGCAACCTGTATGTGAAGAGACCTGCAGCTTCCTTCATGCTTGTCAGTGCTGCTGCTCAGTTCCATCGATAGAAGTGGTGAGAAAAATGTTTTTCTTAACTGCAATAGGTGTGCGTTTTATCAAGGGAGTTAATGCAGCTTCTTATTGTGACCATCTGTTCAATAAATTTAAAGGGAGAATGGTGCATGAAATCTGTACCCTGTAAGCTTTTAATCGTGGGATGTGGGGGTAGAAGCTTTCCCAGAATAAATACGTAAGTGTCCATTGAAACACTTCTTTAAGAGGACTCTAATTCAAGCAGTTTTAATAGCCTGTAGTCTGTAACATACTGTTAGTCACTTAATAAACGATGATCCAAAAGTTAAATGATGTGGCTCAGTTTGTACTGTGCTAGCTGAACAAATTGTAATTGGCTAACATAGTGTAGACTGAATGTACATACTGGAAAACCAAGAAAACCTCATCATACGACGACGACTCAGTCCTGACCATAGTTCAGTATGTCTAAAATGCAAACTTTGTGCAATGATACCACTCGTGAATTCTCCTAGTGTGGGCTTTGTGCTCGCTCCTGCCCAACAGGCAGAGGTACAAACCCGCATGCTTTGCTCTGCTTCTATAAGCTTCACGGCTCATCTCACCTCTGCATCAAACATTTGCACCATGTTTTGTGGAATTACAGATGCTACATCAAAAAAGAAGGAAATGTATAAGGGAATGGTTTCTTCTGCACATAGATGAAGGAATGGAGATGAAAACAAAGAAATCCATTTCTCCTCATTAAAAACAGAAGGAAAATACCCTGTCCTGGGCTGGAGGAAGCAGCAGAACTTTTCTCTCTTGTCTCACCTCAACATCTCTGTCCTTGTTGCCTGTTCTCAGTCATGTAGTTGAGCCTGGTCATGTAACCCGTGTGAGAGCAATTTCTGCAGCAAAGGCTTCTGAAGAGTGTTAGGAACATAGTTCCCCATCTTCCTATCTACATGCTATGGCATCCCTGTGTCTCCTTGCATTCCCCTCACCACTGAGGATTAGCCAAAACTTTATTTTTAACACATACTTTAATATAGAAATAATGTAAGCTGTAACCAATTTTTATAAAACAGTTAGGAAGTATTAGGAGTGGTGGTTCCATTGTTGCGTGCTGTGTTGCTAATGTCCCCTGAGCACAACAAATATCAATTTGAAAAATGAAAACTATCCAGCTGAGAATCATCTGCATGACTTCACTCATGAGAGGAATTTATCCCTCACTGTTTGGAAGAGCCTTAATGTGTCCAATTGTGCCAGTGCTGGGCTAACTGTAAAGGAAAACTCCATAATAGATGAACCTTCAGTGTTTGTAATTCATGTAATTAATTTGTTTTGATGAATATGACAATTTAAGCCTTTTTACTATACATAGATTTGAGCTTCTGTAAAGGGGCTATTTTAGTGGTTGTGGTTGTTTAGCTAAGCTTTTATAAAAGGTATCAGGTAATAAAAGCTTTTGAAATACTCAATTTTTATTATACTGGGAAATAGGTTGGCAGGATTTCATGTAATGGTCTTTCATTAGAAGACTGGAATAGAGGAAAAAGATACCTCAAGTATTCGTATGTATTGGTAAGGTCCTGGAAAGATGGTGATGTTAGCGCTTGGCCATTAAGATTACCTGATGCCCTAGTTACTGGCAAGTCCTTAGCTAAGCAATTTTCTTACTCGCTCTCCTCACTGATCTTACATGGGGGACTAGGAGGGAACTGATCCACGAGACAGCTGCCCAAGTTCCCATTTTGTTCCACACACTGCACATCTTTGTGGAGGGAATTGTGTTCATTTGAATTAGGAAGGCAACTAATAACAAAACTATGTATATCCCCAAACACAGTTCTTTTTTTCTCTTCCAAACTTTTGCACTGATACAAAATCTATCACTTTTATTCTTGCGAGTACTTAATTTTTATTGTAATGTGGGAAAAGAAGAACATGAGGAAACTGCTCAGGCATAGTTGAGCGCTAAGCAATCACCTGTATTAACGAGGCTGAAATGTAGATGCTGTAACACACAGACCTTGCTGTCCTAACTTGTCGTGGCAGATTTCTGAAGTGTACACTGAGGGCTCATAAATGAAAACAATGACGTACCTCTCCATGGAGAAGGTATAACACATTACGAGTAGGCTTTTTTCCTCCGCATGTTGAGCTCCTTCCCTGACTCCATACTGCTTTGTGGAGTTCTCTAGAGAGAGCGTGGTTTTCATCGTCTGTGACTTGAAAATACAATTCCTGGACTTTTGTATATTTAAGAAGAAACAACAAAAAAACAGCAAACAAAGAAGTCCTGGAATGTCTGTTATTCTTGTGAACACTGCTGCTTGTCATTTCCGCATCCTAAATTCTTTCTGTTCTTACCATGGTGTCCGTTTGCACTAGGTATTACTGTGTATTGGCATGTCATATGCTTTAAGGTACAGAGCTGATTCATAGCATGGTAAAGGTTTTGTTTTACTGGTCATTGGTTTTGATCGAGAGTATGAGCTCAAATTAAAATGGAAGGGTTTTTTATACTCAAAATCTAATGGCAGGAAATAATAAAAAGCTTAAATGAGAATATAGCTCTGGAAATGTGTGTGCAGAACTTGTCTTCTGTATTCATAACCTGTAACTGCCCTGAAGGGATTTATTAAAATTCAATGCATGCTGATCCCAGACTGTTGGATTTCAAACATGAAATTGGGACTTGACTTTGATTTTGTTTATATATTTATATATGTATAAATATATAAAATGTGTATGTGTCTAAATACAAAAACTGAGAATCAAAATGTAGATCGTTCTATGAAGATGTATGTATTCATTCATACTGCATCTAGTAGAATAACAGACTAGCATTGATACAGGAATCATAAATCTTGAGAACAAGAACCAACCGGTCTTTTAACTTTGATTTTTTTCATAGTTTTAGTGTGAAAAACACACAGATTATTTTCAATATGTGTAGTTGATTATGATTAGTGGAGCCCTCCTTATCCTGATAGCTGCAAATATTCTGTGAATTGATAGGATTCAATATTTAGCAATAGTGTTGATATTACCACCTATCCCACCTATCTGTATATCCAAGAGCCAGATTAGCTTCAAACCTTGAATACAGTCTTTTTTTCTGTAATTAATTCTTCCATATATGCTCAGATCATGTTGGAGGAAGAGGTTTAATCTGAATCAGTTTCTAGTATTAAATGGTATTGGGGGTTGGGGAGTGTTTTAAAACACTGTATATTGACCAAATCAGTAAATATGAAATAACATTAGTGATACTCATTCTGTCTTTTACTGCTGCAGAAGTTACTGTGCTGGCTTAATAAATCATCATCACATATGAAACGCATCTTAAAATTGCAGTTCCTATCTTGGTGCAAATGTGGTTGAAGAGAGCTAGCACTTGATTTCATTCATTTACACTTCGGTCTTTTTTTTATACTTGGTTCTAAATACATTTGAGTTTTTGCTCTTTTTCCATTTGAAATGTGCTGTGTTGAAGGATAGCGATGCTGCAGGAAAAAAGATTTAATGGAATTATGTATTCAAGGAGGTGCTGCTAAAAAGTAAGGATGACAAAGTAGTTTTGCCTAATAAATCCATGAGGGCTTAACCAGGGAAGTTCTGTTCATTTCTATTTATTGCATTTGTCTTCCTGAGGGAGTTGGCCAAAACAGGAAAATCTGTAGTATTTAAATTTTCCAGGGTATGGGAAAAGTTGGATACCACATCTCTTCTGGCAGAGATGTGTAAAGCTCAGCTCAAGTGAGTCAATAATTTCTTTACGCTCAGGCTAATGATACTTAATGCTATAATGTTTTTCTTTTTTTAACCTTATGCCAAAATTTAGCTGATTCTGAAGTTCTGACTCTGAATAAGAAACTAAAATGAATTACAGTTTTACAGTTTTCACCTGCATTTGGAAAACGAGAGCAAGAGTCTAGGTGGCCTGGGTTGTACGCATTTATTTTCTTCTGCGGAGATTTTGCCCCTTAAACATGAGCCATTGCTAACAAGATTTTGGAAAGCATCCAGTTCTTCTAGTCCTAATCTGGTATCTGCTTTTGTTTTCTGCTCTTTTAAATGAAATTTGTGAAGAATCTTTTTGAGATGGGGTTATACAGCTCTCTTTTATGGTAATTGGAAAATATTAGTGAAAAATAGTTTTTGCCGGAGGGATCTGCTCTTTGCAATAGGCTGTACAGATCAAACAAGTTGTTATTAAAAACAGATTCCTGACTGATAATATCCACCATCTGGGAGCAGTGATTGCAGAGACAAAATTGGATTCACCAGGGGAGGTGGCTGTGGTGCTTGATGTTGAAATAGCCTTTGATAGAATAGGAAGAAGAGCTGTTTACTGCAGATAGAATTCTGTGAATTTCTTGCACGAGTCCATTAAAACTCTCCATCTTATCCTGGGGGCAGTGGTGATAAGCCGGTATTTTCCAATATCGTTTCAAATCGTGACTGGGGGAGGAAGGTTAGGTAAACAAATATTTTCCTTTCTTATCATCACATTTCCTTGTTTATTATTGAGTCCTAGCAGAGTAGGTTAGAACAACCACCAGATTAATAACACTTAAATGGATTTTTTCTTGTGTACAGAATCTTTTTTTCTTTTAAGTGCTGAATACTTAGAGCTATCAGCAGATGTTGAACACATCTCTGTGTGACTTATCCTTGTTTTCTAAGGCTACAGAAAGATTTTGAGAAAGAAGATGAGAAGTGAGAGGATTTTAGCATTCCAGTGCTCACACTGCTAGCCCTGAAACCATTATCTTTTATCCCACTGGGGGACTATGTTGAATTGCCCTTATGTGCTTGCTTTGCATTTGAATGACAAACATCGTGGGTAGAAAAAACGGTGAACACTTTGGTTTGTGTTTCCTAAGCTGTATTTTTATAATTTGTGCAATTTTGGCCAAGTCAAACTTTTCCAGAGACAGAAGGCTAATAATAAAGGGCTAAAGTAGAGGCAGCAAGCAGAGCATGGACTTGGAGCAAGTCACGCTGCATAGAACTTCCCTTTGTGAAAGAATTCAACAGGTCTTTCCACCTTTACTCTTATAAGTAACACAGTTTTTGAACTTTGTGTAGAAATGGAGTGCACTGCTTCCCTTTGCTAAGTCCTAAACTATCATATAACGTTCTAGAGCAAAATTGTGAAAAGCATTCATGTCTTATTGCTGCTTCATGTTAGCAGGGTGCTCACGTATCCCTTCAACTTACAAACATTTAATCTTGTGAAAACAATGTTCATTTGTTTTGCCTTCCACTTGCAGAAACAATCCTCCAGGTGCTCCCTGTCCAACTTGACTGTCAGCTTGGCTGTCCAAGACTGTCAGCTTGGCTGTGCACAGGACATCTGAGAGGCCAGGACGAGGTTGTCTCTGCTCTGGGTCCAGCAGCCCCATGTAGACACAGCAGCTTTAGATGTCAGTTCCAGATGACTCTGGAGACATAATAGGCAAAAACACAAGAGGTGAAAAATGTATACTTTTTTAAAAAAAGGAATCCAGCCCAGGTTTGCCAGGATGAGCAACTTCTTGCTTTCTTGCTTAGCCATATCTAATGTCTTTCTAGCTCTAGTTATTCTTTTAAGTAATAACATATTAGTGCATGTCATAGTCCGTGACTTTTGTCTCTTAAAGGATTCTAATATGTAGAATATTTGGCCAGACTAAACCTTGCACACATGTTTAATGAGTAGACCCCAGTGTTGTTGGGTTGTGAGTTATGTAAAATTGGATATGAAGAACAAAACTATATTATTATTTCAAGTATTTATCAGGCAATCTAACAGATGTTAGAAGATGGAACTGAAAAGGTGGTGGAGATATTCCTGACCTTTCCATCCCTCAATCTGGTCATAGCTAAAATGTTTATAAGAATGTTATGTTTTCTAAAGATCTGATCATCCTGCAGGCAGAATAAGCCTTTAGCTCAAAAAGAACGTGGCATAGGGTTATGCCTTCCTTTAATGCTTACAATTTGAAAATTATTACATAGGTGCCAAATCAAAAGCAGTTTCATCTTTCATTTCTTGCCATAATTCTATTTAAGAACATAACACTTCATTTAATGAAAAAATAAATACTATAAATTTAAACAGCTGTTTAAAAATCTTAAAAATTAAATAATATTTCAGAAAATATGAAAACTTAAACACAGACACAGAAAGGATTTTTTTTTTTTTTTAAAGATTAGTATTCTGGAAATTTACCTGGGAAGGTTAAGAGTGGAATTTATATACCTTTGCGTTCAGCTGGAGCTGAAGTGGTGACAAGAACCTACACAGACAGCTTTGCTAAAAATAACTATATTCAGACAGGAAAATAAATGCTGATAAGTAATTAAAACTATATCCTGTTGTCTCTTCAAATACCTTGAAGGATTTGCAAGGAAAAACAGGCTTGTAACTGAAATTGTTATCAATTTTTTTCATGAAATGTATGGGAATTAATATATTTAATTAAGACTCCTGCCCCTTTGATTTTATTAAGGCTAGGCAATGGGTTAAATCACTTTCAAGGAGTGTTAGACACACAGGTACAGTAATTGTTAAAACCTCATTTCTGTAGGAAATTAGGCTGAAAATAGTATGGAGAAACCTCCAACTGGCAAGCCTTGTGGAGCAGTGGTTTGAATTTTCCGCAACAAGGCCCATTAGAATCAAATTGCATGCATCAGTGATTGTCCTTTCTTAGCAAATAATGGTAAAAATGTACACGTTTCTAACCCTATTATCTTTGTACTTCCCATCTCCGATAAGTATAATGAATTTAGAAGCAACAGAGGATGCAATATTTTAAGCTGGTGATGTTCTGCCATCTTTCTACTTTCTCATTAAAAGCAATGAAGTGGGAGGTGTGTTAGAACTTCCCACAGATGTTTAACCATCACCACACCTGCTCCTTTGTGGGAAGATTTCACATAGTAATATGATAAATCTCCAGAGAGGGAAAATACTTAGCATCTGTATTCAATTAATTGTTTTCACAGATCGGCATCTGTGGTGTGCTTCTTCTCCCTCACCTTTGTTATTAAAAATGTTAATAGTGGAGGACTGTTCTTGTCCAAAAAAAAGGAAATACAGATGTCAAGGGGTTTAAAGAATTTCTCATTCAAGAACTTCTCATTCAAACTTCTTTACATACAGCTGAAGTTTAAAAAAAAAAAAAAAAAGTGATTACTCCACATCTTTGCTTCACTTAAAATGAAGTTTTGTTTACATGAAATTTTATATGAAATAGCAAGAAGAAAGGTGGGAGATGTTTTGTGTCCTCTCCCTTTATCTGCAGGTCACACAGCATATTGCGTGGTCCTTCAAACATTAAATGTACTGAAATTGTTTGGGGGCTTAGATTCTGCCAGACTTGTACATAATGGAGATTTGCAGGTTTCATATAAGTTTACTTGCTGAAGCTCACTGAGGTGCCATTTTCTTATATTTTGGAGAGAATTATCCTCTCAGAAATAAGATAAATTAGGTTATGTTATTTCAGTGCAGGCATATAACCTATCCCTGTCACAGAATCATTTACTCAGTTACCCACCAACTAATTTGTGGTAACTCCAGGTCAGTGTTGCTCTAAGATTCAATTTCTGTGAAGTATTTATAAAATCCACTTCCCTGTAGTGTGTGGATGAATTTGCCTTGCTCCAGCTCAGACTGGCTGTGCAAGGGGGCAAAAGGGATACGATGGGCCTGTTGTTGTCCATTCAGTTTTGGAAAAATAACAGCTGGGATATTTCCTCAGATGATTTCAGGTAGGAAGATTTTTTTTTTTTGATGCATTTTGGTGCATCTCACAGTTAACCTCCATTTGGTTGTCTGATGTACTGGTGTGGGACTGAACCTCTTCCCACCTTAAAAGGCCCATGCAGCCGCCTGTCAGGCCCAGCGCTGCCTGGGGAAGGGTTGGTCCCCTCACGGCAGAGCAAAGCTCGTCCTCAGGCCTACCCAAAGCATCACATAGGAGGAGGGGAAGCCTGTCAGAATGGAGTAGCTGTTTTTAGAACAAGAAAAGGCATTTTTGAGGACGTGGGTTTCTAGGGTTTTCCCCAGAGGTGCTGGGAGAGGCATTTTGCTTCCCTCACCTCCTCAGGCCCAGCTCCCTGCTTGTCTGCCTCTGAAAGGTAGGTGTGTGCTTGTGTACATATATGCACATAGATTCATGAACATTAGTAATTTTTGGTTAGTTCTTAATATTAAAAGTGGCTTGGTGAAAATGCCCATGTGGCTCTTGTGTGAGTGTGCAAAGCTCAGGTGGAGGCTGTGAAGAGCCATGAGGTGGGGGGCCATTGCCTAGCAACAGCAGCCCCCTCATGGCCAGGCCTACTGCAGCCCCTGGGGCCTGTGGATGAGGCTTTTGAAGATGTAAATTTAAGGTGTGTATGTGTTTCTATATATGTGTGTGTTTATATAGATGTGTATGTACATAAATGTATGCATCTGTGTGCATACATATGTTTATATATGTTCTGGGCCACTGTCCTGTAGAAAGTGCTCATTATTCCCTTCCTCTAAAGGAAACCAAGAACTGCTTTTCAAGCTCCCTTTGCTTTATGCAAAAAAAAGCCTCAATACAGGGTAGCTCCTTCTGTCGGGTGCCTGCTGACACGTGGAGGTTTGGCTTTACAGATTGTATTGATATTTTGCACCAGCCTCTGCAGCTGGGCTTGCTAAAAATATCTTTGGAGATAATTCAGCTAGGAAAAACATCTAACTGCATAGAAGGATGTTATTTATTTTTATAGGTCTGGATTGCTGATAAATTTCATCCCTCTTTCTGTCTCTCAAATATGCATCGAGTGCTCTGTGTAATGCTGATAAGCATCTGGATGCTAATGAGTCCTAGACAGCTGCGTGACAGTCACTTCAGACTAGGTGGGATGGTGTACTTACTGAAGTGGAAGAAAAATCTAAGAAAACAGGCAATTGCCATGGCGAGGATCATAGCTGTCTTGTTAAGAGTTGCAGTATTAGACCTTTCCACATTTCAGCTTTCTATTGCTGTCTTGCAGGCAGTTACTTTTCAGTGGTCTCCCTACCCTGCTCCAGTGTGAATTCCAGTCCTGTGTCCATCCCTACAGCAAGTAATTAGCAGTAACATCACTCCTGTCAGGAGCCATCCCTCTCTTATGTGTTCTCATTGTCAGCTGCTTAAATGCAGGACTTTTCTGCCTCCTAAGAAGCTTTCTTGTGTGGAAGCACAATCATTGCTCTGGGCCAAGATTTATGGGAAGGGGGAAAAAAAAGGAAGGTGTGGTGGGAGTTCTGCTATAGTAGGTTAGGTAAAGTAATGATAGAAGTAGGAGCCTACCGTACCATGTAAGAACCACCTGGAGCTTGCTGTACCAAATAAGAACCACCTGGAAGATGAGTACATGGAGTATGTTCTTTTTGTTTTTTACTTTTTTTCTGTCTCACAGCTTTTCCTCCACTATTGTCTGTGAAGTTTAGGGAGATTTTCAGTGTAGGATGAATAATCAAGAAAACAACTTACCTGACAGAAGAATTTGTTAAACTTGAAGTATGATATGCAACAGAAACTCTGTGCCTGTGATCTGGGTACTTACAACCTCTTCTAAAACAATGTATGCCCACTCCATGTTGAACACTGTGTGAAAGTTGGAGGGAAATTGTTTTCCTGTTACTTGGTACTTGTGCTATTTCAAGTGTGCTGACCCTACTGCTCTCCTTACCTGGCAGATCCAAGGTACAGATCTAATGCTGTTGTGCGCAGGCTGTGGACACAGCTCAAACTCCCTCATTCCAAGGAAATTCTTTCATATCAGGATACAAACAACAAATGATTGAGCTTTCCTCATTAAATCCTCTCTTGGTCTATTGCATTGATTTTGTGAAGCTATGAGTCTGCCTGTTTGGTACAATATCTACTTGATTGTGTTTTGATGTTGCAGTATATTGTTGTATCAAATATTCAGCTATTTCATCAAAGACAATGTCTATCCTCATCTGCTTCTTTTTACCAGTCACTGAAGTATGTGAATTATAATTGGATAAAATATGTGGCATGATTGCTTTACCTGAATATCCATCATAAGTCATGAGTAGCCAGTAACTTATTTCCTTGTCCATTTGGATGAAATATCCAAATAAATAAATTGCTATCTGAGGAACTGATTTAGAAGTAGGAAGCAAGTAAGAAAGTTGATACTTCTCTTGACTTTTAAGGAGAATTTGTGGTAAAGGAATAAATTAGGGAGGTCTCTCAGTGCATATTGTACTGGTAGAATATAAATGCAGAGAGGATTGTGCATGCAGCAGAAGGAAGACTGTATGCTTATTATGAGAAGCGTATTACTACACAAAGCACCAAGTTTTGCTAGTGTTCTTGATTAGATTGGGCTGATCTTGTGGTTAATAGGACTCTTGCTGTTGATTTCAGTGGGAGCAGAACTTGACGCATGAATTGAGAAGTGATGCTTAAGCTTCTTTTCCAGGGGATGTACTGTTCTCATACAAACATTGTCTCACAAAGGGGGAGTCTAATAGGTCTGATGTTAATTTCTATCTTGCTATGGGACTTCATTTTGTAATGAGTGAATGTGGCCTAGGAGAGCTGGGGGGGGTGGGATGATAAAATAATTTCCTGAAGCTGTTTTGCTGGATAATTTAATAATAATCATATGTAAATGATCTTCCCAAATAGAAGGAAAAACTTGGATAGTGATCGCAGTGGTATGACTCCAAGCCCTTTTAAATGCAACGCTGTGTTAACATATCTTAATGTTGGTTCTCCTAGGGCCTCAGTGGTTTTGACTGATGAGGAGGGTCTTCAGTTGGCTGTCTTGTGTAAAAGGGGATGGATGAAATTATTTTTCTTACTGCTGCAGCTGTGCTCTTTTAGTTCTTTTATTTTCTTTCCATAAGATAGTGCTGCTAAATATGCAGCATATACTGTATTAACATAACTTTTCACATTTTATTTGCAAACTGTTGACTGCCTAGTCTTTGCTAATGTCAAATATTTCCTCTTTTGTAGTATGATCTCTAAAGCTGCAACTTTCCTATTGCTCTAGAGGTTGTCTAATTAAATGTAAGTTACATGTTTATTTCTGCAAATAGTATGTTGTGGGAGCTTCCTTTGGGTACTGTCCTTTTACAGTTGTTCTGCACTAAATTGGCATGGGTGTAACCTATGACAAGCAGCCATGACCTCTAAACTGTTTACCTCTTCCGGCAGATTTGAAGAACTGAAACCCTGATATAGATGTACCTTGTTCTGAAAAGGTGTATTTACCCACTTGAATTCTTTGTCCATGAGATAAAGTCACTGTTAACTTAAAAATATCCTTTTGACTCTTCTTGTGCTCCATTGCTACGTCTACTTTATGGTCTCTTTTGTGTGTGGTCACAAGCAGAAACTTTTTTTCCTCCTTCTTTTCTCCCGTATTTATAATCTTGCAATCTTTGTCAAAGGTTCAGTTAGATTTACCGAACTTCAGAGAGCTCAGTTTTGTGTGAAGGTAGAGAGAAGAGTTAATCTGATATTTGCTGTACATAAAGCACTTTATAACTGAAAATGCCTTTTGGACTGCTGCTCTGTCTGTTTTGTTCTTGAAAAGCGTAACTATTTTAGGGATTCTCTAAGTTTCTGATCTAATTCCTGGATTTTCATTGTAAATAAGGGATGACCAAAGCAAAAACTAGGTCCTAACTCCATCTAATTTTGGGAAAATTCAGACCTACATTTGCAGAAGAGTTTTGCTTTATTATGTCAATAATTCCTGCTGATCTGGTACAGGATGTATACCCATGTCAAGTAGGGTAGAACTGAAGCTCTGAAGCTTTTGAGGTTTCACTTTACTTCAGCAAGCATTCCTCGTGCTCAGCCCACCTCAGATTCAGGCCTTAAATGTCAGATTTTTTTCTTAATCGCATTTATAAAGGTGACTCATTGTGAACGGTTTATTGTATGTTGGGCTGCAAAGGACAGATAATGGAGTTCTGATAACAAAATACCCGAAAAAGATCTCATTATTGCAAGACTTGGGAAGTTAACATATTTATTAAAGTTCTGACAATTGTGACAGTCATCCTTGCCTGTAAATGTCAGTGCATTATAAACTTCCATAGCTTCCTTCTCGTTTCTCAGACTCCTGTCAATCAGTGCAATAATTACATGAAGTGAAAGTCACCACAAACTGTCCTTATTTTTCTGCTGCATTGTCTTTTAGCCTTAATATGTGATGGAAATGGATTATTTTTTTTTCCCCAGGAATATGTGACAACCAGTTACTATTAAATAAGGTGTTAATGGCAGCATTGACTTTAAGCCTTGCACACTGCTCTAAACGCCCAGCCACACCGGGGTTGCCCAGCTTTATTGCTGTTACTGCACGTGGATTTTGACAAAATATTGTAGTCAGGATAGCACAGAATGTTATGTGGAGAAATCTATTCTGCGTCATGCTCTGATCACATCTTTCTAATCCATAATGCAAAATGACTAACCAGAACTGTATTTTTTTTAATTAGCCACTTCTGCAACAACCTGTTTCAGAATAAATCCTGATGCAGCTGAGTTGAGATGCTGAGGACAAAAAACACTGAGGCTTCCCCAGGAGCTTGCAGGTGTGGAAACATATAGTTCTCAAGTTCTTTATTGAAATGTTTACCCACTGAGTGGAGTACTAGTTTGCTTTTTTTTTTATTATTATTTTTTTAATTTTAAACTGTCTTTAATGCCCCTGTTGAATAGTGCATCTAGAAATCTAAAATGAATGAGTTAAAATAGTTTCCAAATCCTTGATGTTGCATGATTGCAGTCAGTGGAGACTTAGCTATTTACTTCAGTGAATGTAACATCAAACTGTAAGCGAGGCTATTCTGCTGCTGGAACAATTCAGTATGTCATATCTATCTTTCAGAGGTACATATATGTAGATTAGCAGAGTCTAAGCTGTGTTTATAGTTTCTCTATTTTTTATACAGTCTGGTGGATGTGCACCAATAGTTCCCAGATTAAAGCTTTACGGTTTTTGTTTGTGTATGGTTTCTAAGCTTCAAAACCGAAATAAACTTTCAGGCCAACAGTTCAGTTACTGTTTCACTTCAATATTTATCTAGAATATGAAAGGTTTGTGTTTTTCAGAGGTTGGTTTCCCGGTAAATTAATTTTTCAGTACTTATTCTGGCAAAAGCCAACTGGCAAAGATTTCTTGAATTGGCACTGTATACTTCTTTTCCAAGCTCTATCTATATTTACATCTAAAAAGGCAACATTAATTGGTCTGTTAGAAATTAGTTAAGTAAAGGTATAACAGACAAATACTTTCTACTGCTTATTTGGTCTCTCATGAACTTGGTAGTGTGGAATGCCTTGGACCAATTTCACCCTCTGTCTTCATGTAATATTTGTTGCAGTCTGGCTGTTTAAAGTAAATAAAGAAGTCTTACATTTTTTTTGAAATGTCAAACTTCTGTAGCTCCTAGTCTTCCTAATTTAAATGTATGTACCAAGGACTAATTTTCATGCAACAGCTTCTTTAAGTGATTAAATAATTTGATTAGGCATACAACTTGATTATGGAAAGCTGAATTTTTTATCATGAGGATGAATTATAAAAAAAAAAAAGATTTGGTTCAAAGCAGTTGTATAGATCTTTAAAAAAACAAAATAAAAAAATGACAAACAGGTAGTCTGAATACCTGATATATTGTTGATTTGTTGGCTTTCCCTTTTCATAGGAATTTAATAACTCTTTGGATAAGAATATTTTCTTATTAGCAGGATATTATAGAAAAATCTGTGTACCTAGGAATGCCAACGCCATGTCCAAGAAGAAAGGCATTCTTTCAGTAACTAATGCTCTGCTTTGAATATCCTATTCCCAACATTTTCCCCTCTTCCCTGGACACCCAGCCCGAGTGGTTCAGAGCAATGACAGTGAGGGGACCACACACTGCTAGCACTGAACCTAGATTTGTTCCTTCCTTGGTGTGAGGCTGCTCAGTCTGAGAGTAGGCAAATCCAGATGCCAATTATCTAAATTAACTCTGCAGTGAAAAATATACCCCCAACAAGCCAAGCTCCTCATGCATGATTAGGTAATTGATATTGTTCCATCGCTATAATTTAAAAGGAGAGCATATTTAAGTTAGCTTCAGAGAAAGTGAGTTGTAATGGGGGACGGGGGGGGGAATCTGTTGTCTAAAAAAGCTGTTTTCTTTGTCTTGCTACAATGCCTAAATAGAAATGTGGTGTTCTGAGAAGATTTTTGTTCAGTATCACTGGTCACAGTTTCCAAAGATGACAAAAAAACAGGTGTCCTCCTGGCCCCATGAGTTTGGTGTGTGCAGGATAAATATCTATCTAAATTCAGGTAAATAAAATATGAAGCATGTTGTTTTAGTTGCAGAGTATGACACAGAATATGATTTAATAGTGAATTTTTATTATGCCAACACATTGTGCTTTTTTTAAAGTGTAATCTGAATCTTATTTGTCTTTCTGGACCTAACCAGCAGCTAGATCTATTGCTTTGTCATTCACCTGTAAAATAAAATCAATGAATACTGGCAGCTTTTCCTGTCTAGTCATTGGCAATTAACTTAAATCATTTGCTGATGACTTTGTAGACTCAGTCACTCTTACAATGCAAGTTTATCTTGTACAAATCAAGAAAATAGTGGGTGAAGACTTTGATGTTCTAATGATAAAATTAGGCAATTTACATATTCTGTGAAAAGGTCTGGATTGTGCTGGCATTACAGGTAGTGTGACAGACATCACAACAGCATTTATACACCACAGTCAGGATGTCACAGTGGTGCAACGTGGTATGATTACAATATATTGTGGCTGATAAGGCTATAATTAATTCCACTTGAATACTGATACAACGTCACAACAAATTTGCCAATGAGCAGGTTCCTCTGAAAGGGTGCCTGCCTAACTCTTCATGCCAGGCTTTACTAATCATTGTTACTGCTTCCCCAGTGTATCGTTTTCTTGCCCATGGTAATTTGCTGTGTTAGAGTAGCATATCTGAGGGCTGCTGTAGTCTAGGCTCTGCTGGCATTTTCAGTATAGAACCTGTTCCTCACAGGCTTATCTCTTCTGTAAAAAAAGAAAATGCTGTAGGAAGACATCTGACCACTGATTTCTTCGGTCTGTGCATTCTCAACCCAGTCAAGTAAATGGGTTAGAGCCTTGGACTCCCTATGTACCTGTGAAGGTTTGTAGTACCTTTAAAGGATTGTCCCTGAAGTATTTGATGGGTGGTTCTGTGACTTCACAAAAATAAAAACTAGAATCAACTGCAACTTAGGACATAACACTCTTCCTTTATGTACCTATTTTCTGGCTTTGGCGAGAAATCCTAGCTGTGAGAAATAACGGGAAGTGAGTCAGAACCATCTACCAGAGAGGGCAGAGTCTTATTTTGACACTGATAGCCATCCGTGTCCTCGCAGGTTGTTCTGTTCTCACATGGGTGAATGTGCAGTTGATGGAGATAAACAGTAACTGACATCCAGATGAAACTATTATTTTTGTTTGCTGAGCAACAACTGACGCAAATGGCAGGAATGTACAAAACCGACTTAGCTGACTTTGAGTTATAAGATATGACTGGAGATTTCATTGGAGTTAGAGTATCAGTAGCTGATTGAAGACCTGGGTTTGCCTTATCAAATTGTGCTTATGCTGCCCCGTTTCACTTGCTGTTCTTCCAGTCTGCCTACAAGCCTGAGTAGATCTGTGATGTCTGTGTTCTTGATGAACCATCTGGAAACTAAAACTTTGATAATCTGGAAGTGTTGGAAGGATTCAGTCTGTAATAGATCATTCTGCTAAGCCTTATGCTACTGTGCCACTGATTAATAATCCTTTGAATTGTTATATAATAATTTGTTATATAACCACAGATTATTTACACCTAAAATAAGAAAATGATGTTTTATGAGGCTCAGGTGAATCTCAGGAAGTGATATCATCTAATTCAGTGTGCTTGACTCACCAGAAATGTCTCATACTGATGCACTAAATGGGCTAAGGGAACGCAAATATTCACAAACGCTACTGAAATAAAACGTAATTATGACTTAGATATATTTTCATGTTGTCTCATACACTCTTATGGACAGTTTTTACAGTTTTTTAGTTTCTATGTTCAGCCTAGTGAATTGAAGACAGATTTTCTATTTAGAGAGTATCAAGCAATACTGTTCGCAGTCAGTCGTTTCTAAGCCAATACATGTATTTTTCTCTGACTGGGTTATATTTTTCTTCAAGTTAAACAAAATGTTAAGTGCTTTGAGTGGATGATTTAAACAGACCGCTTTGGTAAATGATTCTGACCTTGTCATTTACTTTAAAAACAGGTTGTACATCCAGACCATATTCTTGTTCCATTTCACTGAGGATGTTCTCCACTTAGAGGCTGTGCATATATTTGTTTTAAGATTTTCCACCAAATTGAAAGCTGTATGTAAATAGCTGCCTCTGGAGGAAGGATTTGAAAAGAGGAGGAAAAAAAAGGCATTGAGTAGTTCTGGTAAGGTAGACCAATACTGTAGTTGAGTGTAGGAACAGCAGTGGCTTTTTTCTGAAACTTGAGAAGAGTACATTAATGGTTGTGTAGTAAAATTCCACTTTACAACAACAAAAAGAACAATTAAAAAAACAGCCACAATGCCTTGAGCCTTGACCCTCTCCAGTAAAATAACAAATATATGCTTATGTCTTCCTCTTTTGTCTTCTTTATTTTTTTTTTTTAATTCCTAAACCAGAACTCTTTCTGTACCTTCAGTGATATAAAGGGCACAACAAATCTCAAATATGTATTCTGAAGCCTTAAGAAATTGATGAGAACAAGTAGTCTTGAATGGTAAAAGAGGTAAAAATTATTAAGCCTTGCCATTTGCAGCTTTTTCTGTTGCTTCTCATCTGCATCCCAAAATTTGGATTTCAAGGTAAATAGATTGTCAGCCTAATCAAGAGCACAATGTAGCTGTTCTTTTATTTTTCTTTAATGAGTAAACATTGTATGAATTTTGGAACCCTTATGAAGAGAGAGAGTTTAATATTTTAAACTGTCTATTTTTCATGTTGATTACTAACCAGAGCTTCAGTTATAATGAATGAGAAATTATTCTTGAACTTAGAACCTAAACTGTCTTTCTCTATCCAGTTTTTGGTAACATTTTGTTCTACAGCTAAATTATAATTTAAGTCCCTATTATAATTAGTGTCACTTGATTTTCAGAATGTTGAACCATTAGAAATGCTCTAACAGCTTAAAAGATTACGTAGTATGTAAGCCAGCTGGCAAAAAAACTAAAAATGGAATATCTGTTGTGATGCTCTTGGAAACAGCTGAGTCCCCTCTTATATTTGGGTGTTTTTTTTTAGGATTCTAATTCCTTCATAATACAGCATATGAGCTGTTTTAATTGAAACACATTTTTACGTTGGGAAATGTTTTTATTTTCCATCTTGACATTTTGAGTATTGGAGATGAGGAAAACTTTCAATGTAGTACGTTGCATTCCCCCCTTTCTTTTCTTCCTGAAGATAACTTTGTGTACCACTGAAGTGTTGTTTGGTGTGCTCTTACCTATTCTTTCTCTCTCTTTTTTTTTTTTTCTTTTTTTTTTCCCTGTTGGACAGACCAGGCAGAGTCTCATTCTCATGAATGAGCCTCACTTGAATTTGTGAATGAGAGGAAGTCTTGTCACAAAAATGAAGTCAAGCTGGGTAGTTGTGTTCAGCTCAGTGGAAGCACTTAGCAAGTACATTCTGCTCCATGGTTCAGATTGTTCAGATTTTATTCATGATCCTGGCCCCTTATTCATAGAAGCAATTCCTCTGAAATCAGTAACATCACTAGTGTGCTTCCTTATCCTGTGAAGAGGTAAATTGCCAGTTTATTCTAAAGCAGAAGTCAAAACTTTGCTTATTTGAGTATGCTAGAGGGTTAGCTTTGTAGCTGTTGTGCACTTAATTTTTCATCTTGAATTCCTCTGTAAATTATATGTGTGAGTCTGGTTATTTGTTAGTTGTAAGCTGGGCAGGTCATGGGCTGCTTTTGTCTTACAGTCATGTACAATCAATAATACAACAAGTAACTCCTGACAATTATTAAATGAATTTTGGCATCCTTCTGTTGGCAAATTGCTTATGAACAGATGGCAAAACTTTAAAATTTAGTAAAACATCAAAGTTTTTCCTACCCTGCCACCTGAAACAATCAGATCTGAAGCCAGTTGGGCAAGTGCAAATTTACTGCCAATGTGTGGTGGAATAATTTATGCTCTTCAGTCTTCTAGATGACTTGCATACATAAATAATATGAACTTTATGGCAAAGGAGGATTTTTATGAGAGTTAGAGATCTCTAGTGGTTAGCTTTGTGGCTGTGTGTTGGTGAGTTCAATCTGTATTTCATGAACTTAGTTTCCCATGCTTTTCATTTACTCTGATCTAACTTCCAATGAATTAACAAGCTATTATCTTAAATGAAAAATGCATTTATTCAAGTTCTTTAATGTGTATACAATTTCTGTGATAGCATACAGAGAGCCACACTTCACAAGTTCAGTGCTGTGGACAGCAAGAGAGGGGTAATGCATCCTGTACCCTGGAAGTCCTGTCATGAGCTGAGGTTCAAGTAATTGATAAACACCTTAAATAGTATTAAAATAACAAATGTATTGATGTAAAATAGATGCTTTACCCTAATTCTTCTGTAAATCACTGCCTGTCAACTTTATTCCGCCCTCCTGTCCTGCTTTGCAGTTGTTGTAGCGTAGTACCAAACTGAATAAATCCAGAACTATTTTTTAAATTAAGCACCTAGACAAAATTTGTTTGTGAGCAAAAGTTATGGACAAAACTATTGGCTGCGTAAATTATGCCTGTGTTTCTTCTTGCATGTATAAATTATTTTTGCCTATGCACTAGGTCAAATGCACCTATGTGTAAGTAGCAAGCTATGAAATGTTAGTTTAGCAAGCTGAAAAGGGAGTGTCATTAGAGAAAGCATATTACTTTTTTGCATAAAAGAACCCCTGGCTATTCTTTTTCAATGTATTTGTAGAGCAACATTATAGACATTCATCTCCACACACAGTCAAAATAGTCCTCATGGATACCAATGATGGAGATGTAAAACCCTCTGCTATGTGTTGTTTTGAGTTTTGAAAGCAGTTCAAACTGAGACACAAAGACAACACCGCATAGGTGGTGTGTTTCATGAATAAATTGACTGCAGGACCTGCATTCATCCTGAGCAGCTCTTTTATTCCTAGTTTTGTCCAAGAAAACCTGCAGCCAAATTCTTCAGTGAGATAATTTTAATTGTAGAGTATCTTTGATTAATTTTTTTAATAGTAGAGGGAGTAGAGACTTCTGGATGAGTAAGTGCCATGTATAGTCAAGAGAGAAATCTGTTTTTAAAAAAAAAAAACAACAAACAAAAACAGGAGCTTTTTGTGCATTGTGTGCATTTTTTGCATTGATGTGGAATTTTATCAAAGGTGGTTGACTCCATTGCTGATTCATCACTTAGTATGGAACCATCTACAAGATAATCACAAGCTATGGGTAGTCATTTATATGACAGGTGGACTTGGATGAAACTGAACTTGAAACTTAGAGGCTGTGTTGGTAATGTAATACAGATGCTGTTTCAGTGCTGAAAGGAAAGCCAGCATGGCCATGTCAAGTGAGAGTTGCACGAAGCAATTAATGGTGTGTATTTCTATTCTTTTTTGTGCTTCTGTGCATTTTGAACAATCTCAGTCTTTTAAAGTTCTAGGATACATCTCTGCATGATAAATTTGTGATTATCTAATCCAATTTCCATGGTAAAAGGGTAATTTCTTTATCCTCTGCATTACAATTCTTATCCATGATTTGGTAACTCCCTGTGGAGGACAGGTTTTTCTTCAGGGTGCTTAAGTCTGATTCTAATCTAAGGTAAAAATCTAAAGGAATTAGGAAGTTCATAAAGTAATGCTTAAACTAGCCGTAGCCATATGGATTGTTTTAAAGTAAATTGTAAACAAATTGCTTCCTGTGACAATGTAATGTAATAAGCATAGCATTAATGATGTTGATAAATTGGAATTTTTCAAGCAGTGGTTGTTGTAATTCAGATGACCAGCACTGTGCATAGAGAGGGTGTGAGCGTGGATCTGCTGAGTGCATGCACTGCTGCACCCAGGATCACTCATGGGATCTAATTTTCCATGGGAGACTGTGAAATATGGACAGGGTTGGGAAGCTGAAGAAATGAAGACATGACCTGGCCTTGGGGGTCACCCAAGGGTTGGAGGAGAGAAGGAGGCTGTAAGATGGAGCGAAAGCAGGGCCCATGGTTGTGGGGTGGAGGTTGTGGAAATGGTCTTGTGGAATTGAGGCTGGTTTGTTTTGAGAGGCTTGTTAGATGGTGCTTTATTATTATTTTAAAATTAACTATTTTTAGCACTACTTATAGCCCAGTGTCCAAGTCTTGCTTGGAGTGTTACTCTCTATCACAGATCATGAGTACGATCTCGGTGCACTTCCAGACTGGTATTGGAGCCTCTAGTGACTACTTCGCTGTCTAGCAGTGCTCACTTTGCTTATGAGCATGTGCACATTTTTGGCTACCAGCTCCAACTTTCCTCCTCCCCTGTCTCTTCAATTATGCCACGTTAGATTGTAGAAGATTTATGTACTTCCTCTGTACTGCAGGATGAAGGCACCTTCAGAGCTGCAGCTGATAATGCAGCATCTGACAAAATCTCTGCCCTGGAAATATATGCGTGTCCTTGTGTGTGTAGAAAAGAAAAGAATGGTAGGCAAGAAAGGAATTAAATTAGTTTTCTATGGACTTTAGAGGTCATATACAGTCATAGCAGACTACATATAACTGAAATCTTGTGTGCAGGGAGTTTTATAAAGTTCAGAGTATGTGTTTTAAATGTAATCACATAAATGAAACAATAGAGGAAGAAAAAAAAAAGTAACACTCGTCGATTCTCAACACAAATTCCAAGTGCATGTTGAAAACTGCAATTCTTTATTGAGACATTCTACCCAACTCCTACATACTCTAAGGGCTTTCAAAGATGGCATGAATTCTACTGCTGAGTTTCTAATGTATGATGGAAAAAAGTCATTTAATATTTTAGACCAGTTCATGTTTTCCAGCATTTACAAGTTCTTCTGAAACAGAATGGTGGGGTAGGAAGACAATTGGACTGTAGAGATCTTGTAGATATTTCTGCACCATGCCCAGCTGTCATGCCAAATCCCAGTCATTGCTAATGTGTTTATCTGCTAGAGGGTAGGAAGGCTCTGCAGGAGGATCTGGATAGGCTGCACCGATGGGCTGAGGTCAACTGCATGAAGTTCAACAAGGCCAAGTGCCGGGTCCTGCACCTGGGGTGCAATAACCCCAAGCAGAGCTACAGGCTGGGAGAGGAATGGTTGGAGAGCTGCCAGGCAGAGAAGGACCTGGGAGTGACGGTGGACAGTCGGCTGAATATGAGCCAGCAGTGTGCTCTGGTGGCCAAGAAGGCCAACGGCATCCTGGCTTGTATCAGAAACAGCGTGACCAGCAGGGCTAGGGAGGTGATCGTCCCTCTGTACTCGGCTCTGGTGAGGCCGCACCTCGAGTACTGTGTTCAGTTTTGGGCCCCTCGCTACAAGAAGGACATCGAGGTGCTTGAGCGGGTCCAAAGAAGGGCGACGAAGCTGTTGAGGGGCCTGGAGAACAAGTCCTACGAGGAGCGGCTGAGGGAGCTGGGCTTGTTCAGCCTGGAGAAGAGGAGGCTCAGGGGCGACCTTATCGCTCTACAGATACCTTAAAGGAGGCTGTAGTGAGGTGGGGGTTGGCCTGTTCTCCCACGTGCCTGGTGACAGGACGAGGGGGAGCGGGCTAAAGTTGCGCCAGGGGAGTTTTAGGTTAGATGTTAGGAAGAGCTTCTTTACTGAAAGGGTTGTGAGGCATTGGAACAGGCTGCCCAGGGAGGTGGTGGAGTCACCATCCCTGGAAGTCTTCAAAAGACGTTTAGATGTAGAGCTTAGGGATATGGTTTAGTGGGGACTGTTCGTGTTAGGTTAGAGGTTGGACTCGATGATCTTGAGGTCTCTTCCAACCTAGAAATTCTGTGATTCTGTGTTTTTCCTGCCCGGCTGTAACCCCTCGTGCCTGTCTGTCCTTCAGCTGTCCATCCAGTACATGCATGATGATCTGCTCTTAAAATGTGCTGAGTATAGTGGCAGAGTGGTCTTGCTAGTCTATAGCTGAAGCATATTCAGCATATACTGCTGTGTTGTCACGCTGTTACTGGATGTATGCTGTAGGGGAATGAAACAAAGGAAAAATACTGAAATACAAAACTAGCTAAAATTGCAGGAAAAAGAAAAAAAAAAAAGTAGTTGCAGGGATAGACCAGCAACTACAGGCTTGCAACAGGGATAGATTAAACTATTGCTGGAAAATGTATGGCTTGATCTTAGGCACTGCTTCAAAATGCTGCAAAAGGTCTTGACTTGCGGTAAAGTTAAGGAAAAATAGGTGACTTTCTGTCTGTGAGTAACTTAGCACTTACATGAAACACTTGATTTGAGAAGTTGAGAGCACCTGACAGATGTTAATAAAATCTCATGACCCTGCTGTGATACAGCTGTATGGCATTCTCCCCATCTAGAAGATGGATGTTCCCTAGTGTAACAAAACCAAGTGCTTGATGCAGTGAACTTCTGAGCACAGCAGGATGACAAACTTGCAAAATGGGATATTCTTTGGAAGTTTTGACACTTTCCAAGAAGTCTCTTGATTTTTCTTTTCATCTATTTTTATTTCCACCACCATTGTGCTCCCTGCTCCTCCCCCCCCCCCAGTATATTCTAGATGTGGTCATATTTTCCAGTGGTCTTCTGTTAGCAGTAAAAGGTTTCAGTGAAGAATTATGTCACATTTTAAAAATGCTGTCACTTCAGTTTGTTTCAGAACTGATACCAGGGTGCCAAAGAAGCACTAAAACATCTCTTGAAGTGTCTTTAGTATTTGCTGAAATAAACGTGATGACACTCATAAGCATATAATAGATTAGGATTTTATAGAGATCTTTATCTTTTCCTAGCATTTGTTGATCTAAAAGATTCTATCGTTGGGGATTCCTTATAGGTATTAAACATCTTACATTTTATTTAGGTCACATTGCTCAGCCTTTCTTGTTTTGCCTGTTTATATCAATGCAAACACTATTGTTATTTCATTCAGAATGCTAAAGGAAAAAACAAATCCTTAGTAGCAGTCCAAAATGAGCATTCTGCCCCACTTAATCTCATCACACAGTCATCATAATTGAACAAACAAGTATATGTACTGTTGCAGTTAAATTACAAAAGCTGTGGTTTCAGGAGCAGTGTAAAATACTGCAGGTGGCACTTCTGCTGTTTGCTTCTGGGCTCACTTACCCCCTCTCTGCACGAGCAGAGGCGTTTACCTGGGGAGCCAGGTTAAAATTAAATGCATGTATTTGGTGGAGGTACTCTAATTTGGCTTCTTGATCTAGTCCCAGTGTGTCACAAATGCTTCTAGATACTAGGGTCTGGGGCAAAGCTGAAAAATATGGGGAGGGAGGAGGTAACTGGAAAAAAACTGTGATTGAAGTTGAAAGCTCCTTCTAACTTCAGTGTTGGCTTATGCAGCTTACGGTGTTTGCAGAATTATTGCTTTGAAACCATGAGCTCAGATGGGCAAGGTCTGTGCTGTAACTACAGTGATGTTTGGGTACAGGGGCAGAGCAAAAAAGATCTAAGTGTTGCAAAGGGAGGGGAAAATAAGCCAAAGGTGCTGTATGTGTAGAGCTATGAAGAGCTAAGTAGAAGTTCCTTGATGGCTGACGTTAAAGCATGATCAGCCTCTCCCCCTTCGAATCTCTTTTGCTGTGATAGGAAAGCTTAAGCTGCTTAAACTATGAAATAAATGTTTAAATACATTGACTTGAAATCTACATGTTCTTTGTAAAACACCTCTGAAACTTCTTACTGTATACAACAGAAAACTAGACTTTGAATGATTTCTAAACAACTTAAATTCCCCTTTCCAACAATATATTTTTACTTCCCTTGTTGTATAAGCTACATTATAAATTAATTGCCTTGTTGAAGTATGCAGGTTTATACAAGTTTATTGCTTTGTACCTGGTTTGCTCATAAACAATTCGAAATACACTGGTAGAGAAACATTGCAGATAACTTATGAAGTATGAATGCAGGTAAGTGATTTTGTGGGACTTGTTTAGATCATAGCAATGTAGTAGTTTGTTTGAATACGTTGCCACGGTGTTATCAAACTCATGCAGGGTTTGTAGGTTTTTCCTGCAGCTTGTGTCGTTTTTTCTTCTTGTATCTGCTAAATGTAACCTCTGGCTATTTAGGATGAATTGAAAATGAGGATGGAAATGTATAAGCATATGTTTCCTTAAATGATGATTACAGACAATAGTTTGGCAATCCATTTTCTGTACCAACGCAATTGTTTTGAAGCCAGATGGCTATCAAAAATCCTAGCAAACCATAACACTTAGTGGTTTGCATGATTTACTTTCTAGAAAATGAACGTGATGAATATTTAACAGAAAAGTTGCAGGAAATATTAACTTCTATTTAATTTGAGCCATGTAATATGTTACCGTATGGTGAGTTTTAACATGGCACTCCTGAAACAGATGTAGGCACAATACACCATCCACCTTGGTATGGTAATTTATGCAGGCTTGTGTTGCACTGATTGATGTTCTCCATTCATTTCAGGTACACCATGAGCTCTAGTGTTGCACACTACATGAATATTGGTTTTGTGCTGTCACTGAAATATGTCTTAGGTAGACCTTAGGACACCTAAGTCTTACTTCTGTGAGTTTTAGGTATAATGATTTTTTATAAATAACCATGTATAACAAAGATGCTACAATAAGTTAGTACAAAGGGTTCTTCTTTATTAGCTTTTGGAACAGCTGAATGTCAGATTAATATGTACCAAGTCATTATTGCTTTGCAGCAAATGAGAGAAAACTTCACGTCAATTGCTATAGTTACTGCAGGAGGCTGTTTAATTAATAAAATGTGTTGATATATGTGTATTTTTTTTAAATGCTAAAGCAATATCAAACCTCCTTATAGTAAAGAATACATGTAAGAAAACTGCAGAGAGAGACTTAATTCAACAATATTTCTAACTGTTTGAAAACCCTGTAGGACAAATTCTGTGAGTGGCGAGTGAAGCAGGATGATAATGCTGAACTGCAGCAGGGTTCAAAAGTAATATTTATTGTGGTAGACTCTACATGCACCTGTGAAGTTGAAGGGCTGTTTGCCTTTTTGCTTAGAGACCTGAATTTTTCCATTCTTGTTAGGTAGCTGTTTCTTACAGTGATGAATTCCCTTCTCAAGTAGTTAAGTAATCTTGCATGGTATGAATCACAGTGCACCTCTGACAATTTCTTCTTTCAAATACTAGATACATATATTTCTGTGTAAGATGTATTGGGTTTGATCTTGCTGGCCAATGTGAGTTCTGTAAAATCAGTGAGACATCAAGTGATGCCCCACATGAAATTGTAATTTCTGAGAATGCTTGCTTAGTCATGTATTTGTTCTTCTATATAAATATGGTCGAATACCATGAGGCTAGGAACAGGGATGATATTAAGCATGTTAATTCAAGGGTGTAGTTTGATGTTTACAGTAAAAGTTTTTTTTTTTTTTTTTTTTTTTTTGTAGCCCCTGACATACTAAGCATAACTGCAGTTACTATTAGCTCTTAAAATATCAAAATTATAAAGTGGTCACCAAATAGTACTCGATTTTGGCTGCAATAGGGAGAAAAAAAAAAATCCTTGTTTACACAGTAGACATTGTTTATACCCATCAAAACAACAGTCACCTTCTGTCTCTGTTAGGTCACTCCTCACCTAAACATTCTATAAAAGTTGTGTTTTCTCGTAGAATGTGAAGTATTTGAAAGAACTGCTGTATATCTTTTCCCTTAGATGATTCTTTCACTAACAGATAAATATTTTAGTTACAACAAAGCAAAGGCTTTAACTTCAATGGGAACTTTGAGGGGATGGCCTCCCCTCTTGCTTCAAAGGAATGAGGACCGCAGGTTCTTGGTGTATGAGAGGCTCCAAGCCATTAAACCAAAGGACGCTTCTATGCCTGTGAAAGAAATCTGATCTTTCATGCTCGGGACAGCTAAGGTGCTCAGCTCTATTCTAAGTGAGTGCGAGGGGAAGCTCTGGGCAGTGCTGTGTTTGCAGCAGGGCATTTGATGTTTTAATGTCATCCAGGTGAGTACCTGAGTGTATGCAGAAGGACATAAAATAGCTGCTGGGGGGGTTGCTTGGTACTTCCAACTTTACTGTGGATTTCCTAGCTAATACAAATGAAGTGATAAACCATGTTGAGCAAGTGATTTATAGCAGGTTGGAGTCCAGCAGGGTGATTATATCTAGCACTTGAGGGAAGCAGAGGGTATGGAAATAAATGTGTCAGAAATATAATTAAATGTTTTGTGCTGCTGCCGATAGATGTATAATTACAAACACCACCAATATCATGTACCTACAGGGAGGAAACAATGAATAAGGCTGCATTTGTCGACTTCTCGCTCCATAGGAATTCCCCAGCTTTTCTCTTACCTTACAATCATGCTGTTCCCTTTTTAATTGAAAGGGAATTATAAAAGGACTTCTCTAACACAAAGTGGAGTCATTCCAACCTATACCTTTTTTTTCAAAAGACAGTAACAAATAAAACAACCCTCAAACAAACAAAATCTCACCAACCCAAAAAACAAGCTGTCAGCTGGGGTTAAGATGTAGCTGAACAGACTGCTATTTGCTTTGGGATTGTTTGCCATGGCATTAACCTAAGCAGTGAATCTGGATGCTGAACTTGACAAAACATCCTTGCTGAATGCAAATAATACATGATAGTACCCTTCTGAATCCTGAATTAGATGATGAGCAGTACAATAACTTGAAGCTATCATGTACCTGGATGTCCAGTCCTTCAGCTCACACATACTTAAATGCTCTTTATTCTAAGGTCTCTGCTGTGCTGTCAGTAAAAACATAAAAATGAAAATTGGATATAGTGGTTCAGGCAGAGACATCAACAGTCAAATATGCTCAGAGAAGACAAGATTTAGGCTTTTTGAAATGACTTTCTGTTTTTCTCTTCACTGTCCATTGTCTGGACTTGCAGTTCATCTGGCCAACCAGTGCTCCTGCAGAATTTTTCTTTTCTTGGTTTGAGTTTCCAAGCAATAGCAGGAATGATGTTCACTTGGAATTCTGGCAAAATGTAAATACAGATTCAGTTTTTGTGTAGTCTAATCCCATTCATACCCAGGATCAATCAGACTTTAAAAATGACTTTTGGGGTGACAGCATACAAGCATATAACTGTTTTTTGGGGAGTAGCCTTTTGATTAATCAGAGTTGGGATTGTGTTAGCTAGCCATAGCCTCCAGAATAACTAAGAACTGGCTGAATCTTCTGTGCATTTGACTTTGCCATTGCACTTGAATTAAAGGTCCGTGATTATATGTGCTAAATGTTTGAACAAAATGTATGTTTTACACTTTTTTTGTTTCCTTTTAGCTAAATGAGGAATACAGTGCAACTAGGATCTGGTCAATGCTTGTGAAGTTTTAAAAGGAAGTATTCTTTTACTGCTCGTAATTCCCGGTGTAGCTCCTTTATTGGAAATTGGAAAAGTCTTTCAAGTATTATTAAATCTAAAATGAAACAAACAGGCTGCATAAATAGCCTTGATATTAGAACAGATTTATACCGATCACTGACATGACACCTTGAGTTCCACATGAACAATGATTTATTCTATTTTGGATTATGGTTAAATTATCTTGAAGTTAGAGATGAGTATGTAGAGTTTCTTTTTGTTAGGTATTTTATGCCATATAGAATTAAATTGGAGATTGAAAGATGAACAGGTCATAAGATCCTATGCTTAAATTTCTCAATGCGTTGTAATAAAGTAGGAAGGTTTTTGTTCCCTTTGTTTGGACAATTTTTCCAGAAAGTGTGGTTGCCACATTGTTCTGCTCTGCAAAAGAGGGTAGAGGGGATAAATAAGGTGTTTTAGCCAGTGGTGCATTGGTCGTGATATTTATGGTTCATCTGCAGGCTCACCTCTTAGGACACATCATTAGTTCACATCTTAGAGTGATTGTAAAAGGGTGTGCAGGTACCCTAAACTCTCTTTCATCATCTCCCCTTTGTAGAGAAGGAGTGGATCCTTGCAAACTGCAGTTTATTTTCTCCAACAATCATCTGTAGCAGTACTTAGTGCTTTCAACGTATGCTTTTAAGGTGTCAGTTTTGCTGCAACACCTTTTGATTCGCTTTGCAGCTGTATTTACTGAATCCTTCAGTGACGAAGAAATGGCTTCAATATTAATTGTGTTACTGAGCATTACCCTTTGTACTTACTGGTATCTGAGGCATAACTTCAGTATATCATACAGTTGGATAGACGTACTGTAATAAAAAATACATTAAGTTATTGAATGCTTTGAATCTTTTAGTCACAAGAGACATTGCATTTAGAAAGGGAAAATGAATATCCACTGCTCATACCTTATAAACTACATTGCTTTGGGGTCTTAAGATGTGGTAATTATTTTTTGGTAATGTAAGCAACAGTAGAATTTATTATTAACTTTCCTATAATAAAAATATGTTTACAACTTTTAAAATAGTGTTTTTCCATATGGGTTCTATGTCTAAAGGTGCCTTTTGTACTCAGCTGATCTCAGTGTACAGGAATGTACAGTCTGAAAAGTACAGTCCTCTTCCTTAGTGAAATATCAAAATTAGCTGTATTAATTAAATCCATCATTTTTTTAGCATTAAAATATTGTTGAGCCAGGAATTGTGTGGTTGCTGAATTAAGGCTGAGTTCTCAACCCTTCCTTAGGAAAAACAAATGAAAAATGTGTGTTCCACAATATGTTTGTGTATTTAAAGGAGGTAAGATAAATCATCTTCTATAGTGAATTTCTTTTTTTTTTTTTTGCTTTTACTCTCTATGTGCCTTTTATGCAGAATGGTGTGGTTGTATTTGTTCTTATAATGAAAGAGTGATTGTAGTTCAGTAATATGAAACTAATTGATAGATTTCAGCCTAGTTTTCAATTGACTTCTGCCTTTGTAACAAAGTATTGTCTTCATGTTTTCAAGAAAGGGGACAAAGACCCAGAGTAGGAAGTGTGCTGGTCTTTTATTCATCCACTGACAAGATGAAGAACTTAGTGTGATATTGTATCTCTTTTGTAGGAGAAGAGAACTTCTGTGCTTGTCTTAAATCTGTTTTGTGTGTAAGTGAAGGACTCCGTTCTTGACTCTTGTTTGACATCATTACTGGGTACCAAGAGTCAGTATATCTAGCTGACTTTGCATTGTTACTTTCCACTGATTTCTCTGCTTTGAAAAGAAATTATAAAATGCTCTCATTTAAGGCAAACAAAGCCCCATCAAGTGTTTATATTGAAACAAACTGAGAAATGCTACTTTTTATTCTCAAGATTTTTGACGCTGAGGAATCAAAGTTGCATCCCATGGGGTTCAAGCCTTAATGCTAAAAAAGGTTATGGATATCAGATATGTGGGAGAAGTTGAGGACATGAACTATTCCAAAAGGGAATGCATACAGAATCCTAAGGAGAAGGAGGGGATAAGTGCAGAAAGCAAAGAAGATTGAAGGTCAGCATGATCATGCTTTTTGTGTGTGTGTTTGGAGAAAAACGTATCAGTGACAAAGATTTGAACTTTTCTGGAGACGATACTTAAAAGCCTTGATGGAAACATTTTTTTCCTCTACACTGAGAGCATGAAAATCCTTCTCACATATACATAATGTCATCAAGAAAGGAGAAACTGACACAACAACAGCTTAACTTTAAAGCAATCTTTTCACTTTATTTTTAAAGACACGTTGGGGTTAGCTTAGGCTACAGGGATTTTTAATCAAAAAGAGTTTCTGGCAGATGTTGATCCTAGCAAACTGCCCAGCCTAGGCCCTCTTCCCTTTCATAATAGGATGAACCCCTGTTACTTTACTTCCGTGCAATCCACAACATTCTTCTATGCCACAGCTGGCAGGAGATGGAAGCCTTTAAGATGTTTTTTGTTGCATGAGAAAACAGTTTTTGTTTTTAAGCATTGTATTCAATACCTTTGATCAAAATACTCACTTGCTGTGTTTGAGACCTCTAGGTGTTGTAGTTATTGCCACATACTGTTTAGCTTAAGCTGTCTTGGTTAGTAGTAATACAGCCAACCTGAAGTCCTGTTTCAGGTAAAGCTAGCATGAAACACGTTTCTGAGATGAAAATAGGGCCCTGGAGGCGTGTCTTGAGAGGAGACATCATTTCAATGTTGAGTTGAGACAGAATCATGTCCATTGAATTTAATGCATTTAGTCCAAACTTGCAATAAGGTGTCCATTGTCTTTTTTTTTTTTTTTTTCTAAAAAGAAAAAAAATAAAATCAAGCTATCATCACTGTGGGGCTGTGATGTATTGGAAACTTCTCCATAAATGTTAGCAGCTGTTTATTACAAACATTGCCATCTGTGGTAATAACTGCACTGTGTATGTGTACAAGCCTACAGTGGTTGATTGTTAAATGGTCAGAAACTACCCACAGTAACTCTACAGATTTTCCTTTTAACACAGACCAGTGATGGCTACCGAAGTTACTATGAAGTGGTAAAGATAAACATTCTCTAGAGCTGGCACTGTTTTTTTTTTTCATGATCATTGAAAATTAAAAGTCAAATTTCAGGAAAAAAAGTCTTTTAGGTTGTCTCTTAGGTTGAGAAAAGCTATTCAATGAAAATTTTCATGTCTGAACAAATTACCACATCTTTTTTCAGCAAAAATAAAAAGGGCAGATACAATTACATGTGAAGGCTCATCCCAAATGAGATTTTGTTAATATTGCTAAATATACTTGATCAGATGTTAAGATTATCAATGAATTATAAGTGCTGTGTAGACTTCATGATTTATTTGGTTTGAACTTGAAAGCTATTTTATTATGGAATTTTGTTGTTGCTCTTGAAGACTTGTCTGCCTCTTTCTCAGTTCTTCATTTTGCAGTTAGCGCCCCCTGCTACCTGAGCATTATATATTTGAGAGCTCTGATAACTGTGATACTTTGATTCTGGTTTATATATTGGAATGCTTATTAGCTTAAAGAGGTATTTTGGGAAAATGTCATGTAAATTTCTGTTTACTGGCTGTTGAAAGGGAAGAGGAGTGCCTATTTTTCCTCTAGAAATTTACCCACAGTATTTTTCATTCTGGTGATATTTGTAGCGTAGTAAACTAACAGTGCCAAGGTATGGTATTTGTAACACAAAATTACAGTTTTGGTATAGCATGGAGATGCATAGGAAGTTATCAAATAAATTAAATTTGTTGATCTCTCACCTTTCCAAGTCTTGGATCAGAAGGCTGGATATTATTTGAATGCCAATGATCCATTTAAAAAATACAACTTCATTGGAGAAGAACAGCTAATTGTACTATAACAGAAGTTTAAATGTATTTTCTCCATTGAATTTATTTACACCTTAAAGGATAAATCATCTTTCTCATTATTTGAAAAGCTTTGAATAACTGAGGGAGAGAAAATAAATGTACAAAAGGCGACTTCTTGACAGTCTTGTCAATATACGTGTTTGGAACTGACAACATGAGAAATTATGGTATCAACCTAAAAAATGAAAATCCTCAGGGCTCTGAAAACACAAGATGAAGACAGTCGCATTTGTATGCCAGAGCTATGATATATGAATCCCTCTAACTGTTATAGAAAGATCAGCGACTGCCACATGTATGGTGTGCTCTGTGTGAGTGTGTTTGTAATTCAGTAAAATGTTTTCAGGGGAGAACTGGCATCTCTTTATTAACACTAGTTCCTTGGCAAATGGGCACACAGGTGGATACAAAATTTCAGCATTAAGAGAAATTTGTGGTCAATTTTAACTAGCATAGTGCTGTAAAGCGCAAGATACTGCCTTGATGAGCTTTTTGCAGACTTCATCTTGTCCTTTAGAATGGTCTGTGAGGTTGTGGAAAGAAACAAATTTTCTTTGAAGGAATTAAGAAACAAATTGGAATATACAAGGAGAAGAAAATTTGACATGACACTGATCCAACTTTGTTTTTAAAGCTAGACTGTTGGTGGGTTTGTCATAACATAGGCAACTGTGTGGAATTTCATGGTAGCATTCTGTTTCACCTGCTTGCTAGGACATCACATGGATTCTGCAAAGCCTGTAGGTGCCTGGGATTTGCCACCCAGGATGGTTTCTAGGAATAAGTGTTGGCTGATTCAGTGGAAGTAGAAGAAAAGGTTCTCCTTAGTTGTAGGTGATGCAACTTGAACTGAGGCTGTATTTGTTTCTCATATACACTTGCTTTTGTTTTTTTGCCTTTAGTACTTGAACCCATGACCATCTGCTTCACACAACAAAGATTCTTAAAACTGGAGATCTTGCTTTGTTTCCGGATAAACCAGAGAGGAGGATACAAAGTGTTCCCCCACCTCTGAAAGTTGCGTAGGTATGAATATTTCTTAAAAGTATCTTCAAGTAAGATGGATCATTTCACTTACATTAGTCTCCTCCTTAAGCACTTAACTTGCATACTTCTACTTTTTAACCACACATTCTGTCCTCCCCTTATTTTACCAGTATAAAACAGCATCTGGAAAGGAAAGTATTCAGTGGTAATAATAGCATTTCTCTTCTCTTACTTGCATTTATCTGAATCATGTGCCATAGGAATAGTTTCTGCTGTTTGTTTTGCAGTTGTTTCATATTACTATTCTTTCTTTATGGTTGAACATAAGCTTTTGCTTTAAAGTATTGTTTTCCTTTTCTCATAGTACTTTGTTTCTTTTGTTTGTGGCTTTTTTGAAAGACTTTTCTGAGCCTTGATGAAACAGACCTTGGTGTGCTTTGATCATTTTTTTTTTTTTTAAATATCTGTTCTTGCTCAGCAAGCTTTCCGTCATGCTTATCTTTATGATCACTGTGGGGGAGAGAAGAGATGCAGAGAAAATATACAAGCAGTGAAATGAACTGGAAACGAACCTTTTGGAAGTGCAGCCTGAACGTAGAACTTGTTGTTTGGTTGGAATCAGTTCTTTTGGTCCTCTGTTCTAGCCATTGAAGGCTATCTTGGTTACCTCACGTAGAAAGGTTGGCGTGCCATTTTCAAAGCATATGGAAAATTCATGTAATTATGTAAATGCCAACTATTGTTACCTACGTGTCGCTGCTGGCTGTGGTTTGATAGCTCAGCTCTTGCTGCTTGTGTAGGTTGGGCATTTCCTCATAGCATTGGATGGGGATTAGGTTTCTCTCTGTCCTTTTGGAGTCATGTGTATTTTTTTCCTTTTAAAGAAGTGGGGGGAGTGATAGGAAATACTGCCCTGTTCCAGTCACATCTGTGCTGTGAATCTCTGCAAAACTTTATAAGAGCTTTCATTACTGCAGTATCTGAAATATGTGGTTGTTCTTATAACAACCCTTCCCTTTTGTGCTGAGGCTTTTTATCACATTTTTTAGGTGTGAACAGAGACATAAGAGGGGGCAGTGATTTGTCACAGGCTGAAAGTACAGCCTCTGGTGGAACAAACGTCTCGCAAGCCCTGGGCTGTGGGGAAGTCCTAGAAAGCTGATTACTTCTTCTCTTGAATGACCATATTTCCTATTGCTGTGCTGTCAGCTTCTCATTCTGCGCAGTTCATATTATAAATAACTCCCCAAATGTTGAATATTTTAAAAGATGGTTTCTCTTGCTGAGATCTATTCCCATGAAAAATACTGATGTCAATTGAGACAAGTCAGCCCTTTCAGTTCTTTTTTTTTTTTTTTTTTTTAATAGTATGCACTCTGGATTCTTTTTATGGATTTTTTTTTAAATCAATATTTTTCTAAAACATTAATCATATTTGATCTTTCCGTATCTTTTAGGTTACTTGAAAGGTAAGAGGAAAATTATGAGTGTTTTCATGAATGAGTATCTTTAAGCAATATTCTCCATATTAAAAAGGGAAACAGATCTATGTGAGTGTATTTATCTGTGTTAATATAGTGCCACTGTTTCTAAACATCAGTTAAAAAATATATTTAAAGTGAACCTAATTTCCAGTGACTGTGCATAATAAGTAGACAGGCTAAACATAATTACATTTTTTAATGCATTGAAATGCAAGAATGATTTGGGACTTTTAAGTGAAGCTTGTTGAAAACTATGGCAACTATGGTAAGTGCCTAGATTTAATTGTACATTAAAGGCAAAAGTGTTTATATTGTAGTAATACAGTCTGTTTTAGGAAGAACTTGCAAAAAGATAACAAGTAACTATATGCTGTCTGTAACCAGTAATTTTTTCATATATTTTTAAGCAGCAAAGTGATATCTTCATTCTTATGGCAAATAGAAACATTCCAACAAGATATCATATTTGTTAAGAACTTATTTACTGGAGGCACAATGCAGTTGACATAGCATAGGTCAGATTAAGACTTTCACATAAACAATATACTGAGCTTTTGTTAAAATTGTAGAGAGGATGCTGTTTTCAGAAGAAAAGCTCCATACAGCAAGTACCAGACAATCCTTGTGTGAAGCTAGTGCTTTCAAATCATAAAATATAAAGGAAATGGGTTCTGTTTTCTGAAATAATCAGGTGTAGGGCCTAAATAATAGCCCTAGAAACACTCTTCAAATTTTTTTCTCACCTCTTTTGCATTGCTAGACTAAGACTGACATTCAGAAATGATATGGAGTGGGCCTGTGTGCTGAGGAAAACCTGGTCAGCGTGGGCTTCTTGTACCTCTGGGTTATGAGGATATTGCAGTGCTCCAGGCTACATAGGGTATAATGATCTTCAACATTAGCCTCCAGGGTAGAGGAACTTTAAGCCAAACAAAGCCAATATTTGGTTAAAGTATTTCAAAATATTCTTTTCTATGCATACAGCATGTTTAATGTGCAAGCAGACCTGGAAAGTAGATGTTGCCATCTTTATATAAACTCTGTAATTTGTACAGTTGGAAAAAACTAGAAAGCAAAGCAAACAAAAGGGAATTCAACATAATCCTGAATTTCAGTAGTATGCTACTACGTTATAAAAGATGCAACAGGGGCTTGTTTTCTGTGTTACTTCTCTTAGAAACCTACTCAAGGTCATGGTTTGAATAGACAAGTAATTGGATTTGAGGCACCATATGTTATGGGATGCTTATGACATCCCTAATGAATGTTACAGGGTACTATTTCTTCCAAAAAAAAAAAAAAGTTGACATTAGCATTAAAATGACTGTTGACATGAAAACTTTCATTAAGAGAAACAATGTGAAGTCAACCCCCCTCTGGCCCCCATCATAAGATGCCCACTCTAGCAATGCAGGGGGGTTGCTTACCAGCTCTGGCCTGTCACCATCACTCACCAAACTTTACTGCCCTTTCACAATATCTTCTGATTCACAGTGACAAATCATAGACCATAAAAGCAACTAGATTCCATCGCTGTGTGTCTCTTGTTAGTCATTTCACAGTATTTATGGAGCTGCTTGCGGAGAACATTATTCCTGTGTTCTGTTTCGTAAATCAAACAAGGGTTAATTCTACTAAAAGAAAATGTATTTTAAGCCTGTAAGGTTTGGAGAAGCCTTTGCTTTGTGTTCATCTCTTTCGGTGGTGTTGGCTTTTGTAAAGGATGGAGTTGATGTCATTAGGTATGTCACCTTCTTCCCATGTAGTCTAACTTTGAAGAGTCTTTTATGTAAGTAACCTTAATGTCATTTTCATGGGTGTGTTCTTCCCCTAGATGCCCCAAACAAGTGACTTTCTTTTTAACTTATGATTTAAAAAACAAAACAAAACACCTGCAAGTAAATAACAAATATGAGGAAAAAACTCGATACTATTATTCTGAGGTTAAAATTGGAGAGCTATTAAAAAAAGAAAAAAATAATCACATTAGCCATGGACATAAATATCATAAAAAAGCACACAGTCTTGATCTAACCCCATTCCTGCCTTTAAGTCAGTTGTTTCCTTTCTTATCCCTTATATGTGGGTAGCAGGATCACAAAGTCCTTTCCAGATCACAGGGCAGCACCAAGTAGATATAAGTAGAGCTCTGTGCTCTATTTTGGCACTACTGAGTGCAGTTACTTAAGGCTGGAACAGAGGTAAGGCAGGCCAGGCTGATTTGCTGGTTCCCAATACCTAAAGTAGTGTGGGCAGTAGCACAGGCAAGCTGTAACTAGCTTATGTGTTTTGCTCCTCAAGATAGCTGAATGTTACGTGATGGAAGCTTGCATGGGGATACTGAGGCATGGTTTCACGGGGAAGCAGAAGGAATACCTCCTATTCCTACTGTTGTGCCCTGATAATGACCATCGCTGCAATCTCTGCTTGATTTGTGTGTGTGTGTGTAGCGACATGGGGAATTGTGACAGCGTGTCCATGCATCAGATTTTGATGTTTGTGAGCCATGCAGCCAGGCTGCTGGAGACCTGCTTTTCGGCTTGCAGCTTCAGGCACTGGCCTGTGCAGATGAGCCTCCTGTGCGATGTAACTCATAGGAAGGCATAACAATCCTGAATGGTAGTCACAAGGTCAGCTGGTAGCTTGCCATGTAGTGGTGTGAATCCTTGCTCAGAGAATTGAGCTTGCTGTTTGCCCTTATCTGGGAGGTACCCGCTGTTTGCCTGTGCAGTGAAAATCCAAACAGTGTTATAGTTGCTTTTTTTTTTTTGAGCCAACCTCTTTTACTTAGTTTGGAATTTTTATTTTTCAAAGATACAGCTAATTACTCTTTAAACATGCTGAGTCATCCCAATAACAGGCAGCACTACATGAACATTTCAGTTCAGATCATATCAATAAATGGTCTCTACAACAACGTTTCTTAGGATAACAACAATGTCCTCGGGTATTTCCCATTCTTACAGAAGATGCATTTCATACAAAGATGGTTATGTCTATTTTTAAGACATGGTACAGATAAGGAGCTGGGGGAAGAGTCTATTCCCAAAATTTGGAGGCTGGAATTAGCCTGTACCTGCTTCATCATATGTGTTCTGAATTATGCAGTGACGCTGGGATTCATCAAGGCTTTTAAGAGCCAAAGTCCTGTTGGTTTGAGACCTGAAATCATCTAACCTGAAGTTACAAAAATGGATGTTTAATTGAATTAGTTCACATTCTTTAAGGAGTAGCCACACAGAACAGTTCCTCCTCCCACTGCATTACAGCATGGCTGAGTTTCAATGATTTGATTTTTCATGCAAGAATTCTAGCTGGCCATCTGTGTTGGAGGTATGAGGACTGTGTTTGAGTGAAATATTTGTCAATGGAGCTCTACGTCTGTTAATTTTTCTGAAGCTCATAGAACCCAAATATAAATGTTTAATGAATGGGACCTTTTGTGGCAAAAATTTGGCATGAATTTCTGAAAATATCCCACTTATATTGCTGTCAGTTTTAAAATTATGTCTGAAAGAAGGCAGAAAGCTGAAATCGGCTTGCCGCTGTATTACTGTATCACTAAGGAAGAAATGCAGCACAGGAGCAAGTCTTTTTTTTTCTTTTCCCTCATTGAGATTCTCCACCATTCTGTATTTTGCTATTGTGCTTATGACTTTGTGTTGTCTTAATGTACCTGCACAAGACTTTTATCACATTTGAATAGTTAATTCACTGTTTGCCCCATCATTCCTACCTTTTTACTAGGTATAGTTTACAATCACTCATTTTACAAGTTAAATCTGACAGTTATCCAAGAGTCTTTTAGACCTTAATCTTGAAATGATAGCATTGTAGAAGAGTTCCCTATCAAATGGTTAATTGCTTTAAAAAAAACAACACAGTTCTTGTGTAGATGTATACATAAATATGACCTGCTTGTTCTTTTGCTTTTGGTCTAGTCATCAATTTTATGCTGATCTGGGTACTGGTGGGAGAATTTCAGGCCTGTTTCTTTCCATTCTGTAACCCTTGGATGGGGGAAGTCAATTTTTATTGCTTTCCTGGTACTTCTTCCTTTTATTTTGCTGGGGGCTTGGTCATTCCACAGCCAGGTGTCGGAAATTTCCTGCCGCTTTTGGACAGATGGACCAAAAATAGTAAATAGTAAGCATTGGGTCATCTTGAAGTGTTCCAGATCTCCTCACATGTGAGAAAAGTAGGTGAGAGTACCAGCAACCCTTTTTGTGTGCTCTTACACACAATGCAGGCAAGTCTGGGTGCAACCATCACAGTTAAAATGGTTCATAATTAAGTCATCCTTCATTGTTAGCATTTTGACTGCTCTCTCTTTTCCTCAGCTAATCCTACCATCGGTGAAACATAAGAGTGAGGTTTGCTTTGCTCTTCAGATGTTAGTTTTGCATGGATTGTGTTCCAAGGAGACTGAACTAAAGCATATGTGTGCAGCGGGAGAGTAAGGGAAGCACAGCATGAGGTATTTCTGGCAGTCTCTGATTTCTTTGCAGAGTGCTAGACGGTTTCACAAAATCACCTGCTATAGCACTGAGGGTGCACATCCAGAATGGAGTAGAGGAATTGGGAGAGACATTCAGAATGTGACTCAGCATTGCTTTTCCCTGATCACATAAATACATTGCCGTCTACATGTGTGTTTCAATGTATGCTCTGGGTTTGAATAGTGGAATGCCTCAGAAAAATGTGATCTGTTTTCCAAATTTCAGTGACTGTCTCCTTGTGCTGGACAACAGCTAGCCAAGGCTGAAGGTCAGAGCCTTGACCTGGGTGACCACAGTATCTTGCAGCTGTACCTTTTTTCCACCTGGATTTGTTTTTGATCCTTGCTCTTTTTTCCCTTAGAGGGTGGGAGCTTCTGTCTAAATTCATAGCCTGTGTCAGTTTTTTTCCTCATATTTCTAAGGATTTTTTACTCTATTTAAATGCTAAGGGTTATTTTCCCCTCCTTAGAAGATTTATTATCCTGTTTTTCATTTTCTGCTCTGAGTATGTGTTTGACACGTCTTTAGTTATTAGAATAGAAGCCTGACACTGTGGGAAACAGAAAATGTTTGCCCGCGTTAGGTTTCACATTATAAATGGATCTTGTTCTTTACCATGCAAACAGGCTCCTTGAATAATTTTACAGTATGCTGTTGAGAACTGTGGTGAGCCATTTACTAGTAAATCAGCATTTCTTACAGCAAACTCTGTTTTGTCAGCCATTACATCCAGGGAATAAAATGTAATAAAAATCAAAGTTACAGCTGATCTTCCTGAAAAATTGATACTGTTTTGAGTATAGGAACAAAGCATCTGGGATATTTTGGGCAGTGTCCAGTACTTAAAGCTTTGAGCTGCAATAGAGAACATGCAAAACATCTGCCTTCATGCTGCATTGTCAACGTTTGTTAGTTTTCCCTCTAGTTTGTGACCTTGGGGGAAAGCTCAGCTCCTGAAAGGAACTGCTGTATGAGGGATACCCAAAACATTGAAAGGGTTTTATTTGCTTTGAGTCCTGGCTTTCTGGGTGAAATCATATCTGATTTTCTATCTCTTCTTCACCAGTTAATAGGGGTAGCAGCTCATATTTTTTATTTTTTTTAAATTGTATTTATTTGTTTTATGGCAGTTCAAATCTACAAGGAAAGCACTTGTTACCAGCAAGAGTAAATATCAAGAAACTTCCCAACTCTTTTATTTCTACGGCCGTATTGTGATTCTGTGGGGAAATGCACCTTCCATGCATTGCTCAGAGCTGCTGATAATTTTAAGGCTTGTGTTGGAAGTAGCCAAGTGTGAAACCCTTGGAAGACCAAAATGGGGGCACTAACAGCAGGGTCTGTCAGAAGCAGAAAGATGCTGAAGTATTATCTCAAGTGTGTGGCTCTTTTTTTGTTTTCTTTTAATTAAAAACAAGTGTTTTGAGAAGTCCTATGGTTTGAAACACTGTTGGATGCAAAGTACTTAAAATAACATCAGCTGCTGGCAGCCCATTTTTCCACCAGGCTCCCCCAGTTTCTCAGGTGCCTGATGAACTAATGTCATCCAGGCAACACTTGTTAAATGACACTTCTTAAGGCCACGGTATGGATCTGTGTATGAATACCCGGAAAGCAGTGATATTCATTATAACAGAAATTTGCGTGATTTTTAAGGTCTTATAATTTTTGTTGTCCAATTTACCTTTTTGTCTGAGTTTCTGGATCCATACAGGGGAGGACAGCCTTGCACACATCCAAGGGTCATTGTTGCTAGACCTGCTGGGGGCAGCCAGAAGCTTGGTTTTGGGTCTCAGTGTTCAGCACCTTGCCCCATCTTTCAGGGTATATACTTTATAGAAAAGTGAGAGGTTTTAAATGTTGAGAAAGGGTGGGTTTTGATTCAAAGGAGTTTGTTTCATTCTGAAACTTCCAGGCAGACCCTTGCTGCTTCAGCTTTCAGCCCCTACTTGCTGCTTCAGCTTTCAAGGCTGGAATAGAATGGCAGGACAGAAAGGCACGGTATCTATAGGTACAGTTATACTGAATGATTTTTCCTGCCTTCATCACACAGGTCCTATGTATTTGTTGTTATTTTTTGTATAGAAGTAATTTTTTGCTTTTCAATTAAAGGAACAACTAAGCTTATCAAACTTGGCTAGCTATTACACTTTTTTTTTGAGCACTACTTGAAACAGAGGCTTTTTCAGAACTGTGAATTTGAATTTCCTCTTTTTTTTTTTTTATTGTTAAATAAGTTTTAAGTTTGGTACCTAGCTAGATATTACAGTCTGTGACAGCAGAAGATCAAATTTGAGCATTCCCTCTCAGTGTTATGTTCTTAATGTCTGTCACCATCATGGCTTGGCAACGTGGTCCTGCTTGTGGTGGTGGTTGCTTGTGTACCCACCGCCAGGTTTATGTTCTTTGTCAGGTTTGTGCCTGCTCTGAGCCTTTTCACAAGTGAGAAATCCTGTTTGTGTTCTGAGCAGCTCAGGCAGGGATGGTATGGAGGCCACGACAGCACAAATTCAGTTCTTACCACAAAATACTGAGTTTGGGCTTTGTTTACAGCCAGACTTCTTGTGAGTACCATGGACAGAAAAGACTGAAGTCAGAGGTTGCTACTTGCATGTGCTGCATAGACTGATTACCAGAAGATCGTCTGTGCCTGCTGTTTGTTAATAATGCTTTATCTTTTTGCTTAAAGGCTTTGTGACAGGCTTTGTGTGGCTTCCTTTGGACGCCCAGTGTCTCCTGACACAGAGGAAGGTGCCCTGTTTGAAATGCTGGAAATCAGATGTCTGGATATGAGCACCGCTTAAATGTGCAGGATGTACAAGATGCTTGATTCTAAGCTTTGGTTTGGTCTATTTCTACTGCAATCTGTTACTAGAACAAAAACCCAAACAAATCACACCAAGATGGAGTTTATTGGTTCACAAAATGGACTTGGAAATGTTGACAAACGTATTTGCAGTGTCCTGGTATGATTGCCACGTTTCTCTATTTACAGGGTTTCTGTATTGCAGCCTCACCTAATCCAAAGCACAGCATGACTCCTTCCTAGGACTAGTCTCTTCTATCATATCTCTCCCTACTCTTAAATCCCTTCAACCAGCTTTCAGTAAAATAGCACATAAGTTTTATTACTTAATAAAAGTTTCATAATGGAGGCCCGGCTTATCTTCCCTACCTTCTGTCACTGACAAACTTGGATCAACAATTGCCAGCTATTTGTCCAAAAAATATAGATTGAGCCATTCTAGACTGTACTCTCAGTAAGTTTGCTCTACTCTTAATAATCCTACAAGCAGCTTTAAAAAAAAAAAAAAAGTTTTGGAAACAATCTGAATACCACAAATTTAAAAATTAAATTCAAGATCACCGTGGCATCTAAAAAATATTAAATGCGTGAGATTTGTGAAATACTTAGGTTTATTAGCTATGTAAATCTAAGTCAGTAACTTTTGCTTTCTCAGTTGCAGAATTTGACAGTGTTAACCTGCAGTCTAATGGTGACCGTGTGGCACTTCTGTGGTTGTGTTTCAGATTGTTCAGATCCCTGCAGTGTTAAGCTGATACATGCAAGCCTTTTGAAATGCTCAAACTGAAGAAAGTTAGGGATTGGGTACTATATATGTGCTAATAGGATGCTGGACCAGGGTCATCAGCCCCAACCCCTGCATTAGTGTGTCATTTCCCCCTGGGCGGACCACCACCCTTCCAGCAGTAATTCTGCTGCAGCTTTCACTGAGCAATTCAGTTGTTGACAGCTTCAGGTTCCTTACAGGCTTCAGTGTGCCTACTTTGGGAATCCTGTGGCTACCAACCCGTACATGTACTCGCTTTCCTGATATCTCTCCCTTTCGTGTCACTCATGAAATCATAGTTTCCAGCTCACACGCTGCAATCTTTCCAAACTGCTGTCTGCAACAGACTCAGAGTTTCCAGTCTGATGCTATCCACGCTGTTCTCTTTGGCCAAAGATGAGATGGTGTGTTTGGATATGTTAAAGCTGCAACACAGACTGGGCCTCTAAGTTCTTTACAGCAGTCCAGTCCCCTCAAACTTCTCATAGGATGTATTTTTCAATTTTGTACAAATACTTCATAGTCCCTGCTTGGTCCTTTTTAGCTTCATCATCTTTTCTGTGACCTTCTGCTGTCATCATGTGTTGCAAATGGAGTGTTAGGAACTGGATAGCCATGATAGCATGAGGTCTGCCCACTCTCCAGAGAAATAAACAATTCAAAACTTCGTAATGTGCAAGAAGGCCAAACATGCGTTATGTGAACTTGTTAAACACATTTATTGAGTTCTTGACAGTAACCAAACACAGTGAATGACCATTATAAACAAGAAAAAAGGCATTCCCTTTTACTTGGTCAGCTCCTGCTTTATCTGTAAAGAAAATATATTCCTTTCCACTACCAATTTACAGGGTTGAATTTGTCCCAATAACGGACTGAACAGGGAAAATGGCAATTTGAAACTGAGATGTTTCTGCTGCAATCTGCTTCTGAGCCTGGCCTGACTCCTGTTAATGATGGACCATCCAGCACAGTCAAAGTAATGCTGGCTTTAACTGCATTCGCGATTGCCATTAACTCACTTTACTTGGCTGCAAACAAATAAATGATTTTTTTTTTTAAGAAAGAAAAACAAAGAATCTCACAAACAGTGCAGCCACAATATTTAGAGGCTTATTTCAGAAAGAAAATAAACCAAAGCAAGTTTACTAAATTAATTTGTTAAACACATTTATTGAGTTGTTAATAGTAACCAACACAACGTATGACCTGTTGTAAAACAAGAAACAGAAAATGGATCAATTCTGATTTTGGCAAATCCTACTACAGATATGTGACAAAGAGGGAAATATTTCAATTTCCTTTATATTCTGCAGTGATATATTTACAATACTTATCTCTCAAAGTCTGTCCCTTTTTAATTAAATGAACAGAAGGATCATAATCTAGAAATAAGTTTCCTCTACAGTCTTCTTGTTCTGTCTTGTCAGTATCCATTAATGATTGTGAAATAATGAGAGCTTTCCAAGGATTACTTGGCACACAGAACACAACTCCACTTTGATGCTGCACCGAGCCACCTTTTTTCTTTTTTTCTTTTATTTTGAGGGAGAGGGGAAAGGAGGAAGAATTTCATATATACAAAGGCTGAAAAGTCTTTTTTTTTTTTTTTTTTTTTTTTGTGAAGCTAAATTAGTTCAGGAAAACTGTATCAAAATTGTAATCACATTTACTGTAATATTGTCTTTTTACTTTTTTTAAAATTACCACCGATCATATGAATGAATTTTTAGTTGAGTTTCCAACATGGCAGCTTTTTTCCTACAGCATGCTTGCACATGCTGCCGCGAACCCAAAGAGAGAGTGAGGTTGGGTGCATTCTAGATTATGTCAATTCACAGTAGTAGCATTCCACTGAGGTTATGGGTTCTGCCTGCTCTGTCTTACTTGAGGAGCCATTCATTTACTGAAAAGAAAGAGAAACAAAAACAGTTATTCTTTAATAAACCCCATGTATGAAACTGGCTAGATCTAATGCTCTTCTAGAAATTAAACACATCCAGAAAAAGCCAGGAGACTTGTTTTCCTCCTTTTCTTGGAAAAAGTTTTACGTCTGAATGACAGTTTCTTTGTAGCACTGCAACTCAGTCACCAGCCTTGCAGTTATTGGCAAGAAGGAACTTTTACACTGTTATTGCAGGTAATAAAAGTGTATATGCATAGGCTGAAAGATGCATAGGGTGCTCAGTTGAGAGTCCCCAGCTGTGGCAGCGTAAGGCGTTACCAGCAGGTGACTGAGTTGGTTCATATATTTAGTGTCCACTGTGTAATACAAAGCTTTCCAATCTGGGTGCGCATTACGGGGGTACACCTCCAAAGTGAAATTTATTTTTTTGTGTGGGATCAGTTGGCATCAAGACTAGCTCGTCCCCTGTTCTCTTTCCAAGTAGGTAACAGAACAAAATGCTCTTTGTAAGACTTTAAAATGAGGCTAGAAAGCTGAAGGCCTGTCACATCTGCTGTTGAAAAATACCAGATGTCCTCAGCTGCTTTTTGTCATGGCTTTTCCTGGATGTTTCTGGGCAAATTTCCTCTTCAATGTCAAATATGCAATGTTTGACTCATACCGCTACTCCCACAAGATCTGGAGTTTCATTTGTGTTTATCTTTATGCTTTGTTACACACTTGAATTTTGCAAAGAAGAGACCTCAGTGTAAGCATAGAAAGGGTTATTCTGGAGGTGGAACGTACCTCTATACTGTAGTTTCTGTGCTCTATTGTTTGGGCAATCTTTTCCCTGTAAACTAAAGTTGATATTGGTTCGGATACATCGATTGTTGAGAGGCTGGACTGGTCTGAAATTGTCGCTCATGCTCAGGAATATCTGTGATGGCTGATTCTGGCTTAGCAGTCGTAAAGAATGCATCTATACAAAATACAAAGCAAGGATTTTTAGTGCTGGTCTTTCCTGTAAGTAAACAACATACAACACTATTAAATCAGCTACCTAATAAATCCAAGTTAAACAGTTTCAGTGATTTGTAATCGTAGGTGGGCTGAAAGAGTCAACTCGAAGTAAAACTTCCTTCTGCGGTTCTCTGTTTCTAAGCCCCATTTGAAACAGAAGTGGCTAGTTTTGTGTGGAGTAAATGAAAACGGTGTGAGGTGTCCTTGTCTGAGCAGGAAACAAATGGAGTAGAGTACTGGATGCTATCCATACTCTGCTATCCGGAGTGCTGCATTGATGAATGACAAGAGAACTTCCTAGAAGTTCAGTAGCTATTAGTGTAGCTTCCAGTTGAGAAGATGCAGTTTTGGATGCTGACGCTCAAGAGCTGTATATGGCCATACATCCAGTCAGGATGGAAAGGGTAACTGACAGTCGTATTGCTGAGCTCCTGAAATTAATGATGTTAAAAAACAGATCCTCTCTCCTTTGACAAAAGTGTTTTTTGATAGTCTGCGGGATACGTATACACTTTTTCTAGTGGACTCTGGCTTTCTTTTGAGATGGTTTCACAGATCAGTAGAGAGGGAATTACTCGATCACCCAGGATTTCCAGGTTGTCCAGCCGTGATAAATGCAAACTACAAGCAGACGGCAATGGTTGTTGTACGCATGGTGCAACTGTACCACAAGCATGTTCGTTGGTTCAAGTCAAACCCTTTCATGCTTTGTGTAGGAAAAAAAAAATAATTCCCCCTGCAGTTTGTTAAAAACAAACAAACAAAAAACCACAGCTAAAATATTTTGGTTAAAAAACATTAAATATATTTTCTATATCCATGTGTAATTTGAATATTTAAGAGGCAGTGTGTTGATGCTTTCCTCTAGCTGGTAACTAAAAAAAAATAAATACACTTAAATTAAGAAATCCAGTAGCTTCGTTTTACATACTGATAATCGTTAGCAGCTTGCAGGGAAAACTCGAGCTGTGAATTAGCTTTTCAGTCTGAGTACACAATAATTAGTAAGTATTCCATGAAATCAGTTTGCAGCACTAACGTTGGAGATGTAACTAACCAGCAAGCCATGACAAGGAGCAAGCGTCATGAGATTATACTCCAGAGATACTGGTGTAGGCTCCCGAAATACTCTGTTTTGTACAGTAATGTAACTAAAAATGTTTCACATAGGAAATTGTTCGGGTTCCCTGTTGGAAAAGTTCAGAATGCACAGCATGGGTCTGTCTTTGTTCAACCATGTTATTCTTCCAAATTACTCTACTCATTTAGAAAAGAAAGTGCTTTCTCTGCATCTAGACAGAAGTGGGCAGAGAGAATATCACAACGATAAAACATCTCTTGGACTTCGTAAAGGCATCTTGTTTACACTGTTAATACTTCAAATCTAAAGGTATCATAGTTCTTTTATTTTCCCTCACTTCACTTCTCAGGCCAAGTTTCATCTCTTGTGAGCTTGGGATGGGCAGATCGTGGTTCAAGGGTTCCTTTGGGATTCTAGTATGTAAGAGAAACAGACTTTAGCTCAGCTCACCATTCTGCAGGCAACTCATTGATGGAAGCTCTGGGGCAGAGTGCAATTGGTGCTGATTTGGTGGTTTTCTGATGTTAGGCCCTGGATTGTGAGCGAGTCATACAGAAATGCAGTCTTCATGGCTTTTCCACTGGTGTGTTTCAGCAGTAGCTTAATTTTGACTATGAATTGAATTGTATTCCTTTTGCATAATTTATTTGTCCCCTTTCTGCTAGGGTCTTCAATTTGTCAATCTGGCTTTTCTGCAGATACTCACAATTTCTATCCTGCTGTCTTATTCTGTAGTAGGAAATACTGGCTGAGGGTTTTTTCTAGACAGCCCCATGTACTGGATCTGTCACATCAACATGCTATTGACGCGTGTAAACACAACTGTCACTCATGATTTGGCTGTTTTTTTCTGACCTTAGAATGGTCCAGGTTACCCTTTGTAATGGCAGTTATTTTTGTACAACACTGCTCTATTTGTTTTAGAATCCTCATGTGTTTATTCACAGAACTGTAACTTACCAGGAGACCATTTGGTTCAAACCCTTGCTGAAAGCAGGGCTCACCTCAAAGTGGGTGTTTGTACAGATATTTAGGTAGCTCTAAATAGTGAAGATTTTTATTTGCCAAAAGACTCTTCCTTGCTTTTGTAATCTGTAGAAGTTGCAAGGAGAGATCCATGCAGCAAAGGGTTGAATCTAATTTTATATATAAAGCCATAGACTTATGTTTAAAATATTCTTTATATCTAGACTAGATTAAGTAATTTTTAAATTAAAATTAAGTAATTTTTACCTGCATCCTTGTTATGTAGACAGGTTTGTTCATTATTATCCAACTTGCTGTTTCATAGCAGGGTGGAATTGTCATTGACCCATCGTATGTAATGAAACTAGAGGTCTCTGGATAAAGTTCCTCAATATTAAGCCCCTGTAGTAAGTATGCATCATCTGGAGAATAAAGGGAGGAAAATAAAGATATAACAATAGATTTGAGGGGGGAGGAAAAAAGTATTTACAGTTCTTACTTCAAAATATCATCATCAGTTTAATGATACATGAAACACATTTCTGAATGCTCCGAAGAGCATTGGACAAGAACAAGTCCCACGAATTCTGTCATCCTGCTTGGGTTGAATCCTACTCTTAGATGCCCAGCACACCCTCTGTGGCACTTCGCACAAGCATTCACAGTGTAACTCTGAACCTCCTTTAGGAACTGGAGTTAAATCCTTCTTGAAGTTATTGATTTAGATGCAGCAGTCTTTGGAGAAGACTCACCATACTTTGGAGTGCTTTACAATTTTTGTTCAGCAAGGCTTTGGGAAGGACCAGAGTGTTAAAACTTCATTGCTTTTCTGCCACAGGAGGAAGTTGAGGTTAATGCATGATAATAAAGATGTTCAATGAAGCCTGGTTGCCTTTCATGTGCACGGTGGGGGGCGGATGCGGTGCTAGCTCACTCAGAATGCTAAAATCAGGGTGGAAAAGTATGCTGGAAAGCAGCTTACTAGGGTCCCTGCTTCTTTCATATGCCAGTCGGGGAATTAATGAGGTATCCCTCTGCAACAGAATTCTCTCTGTGGGCATCTACCAAAATATAATGAGATAGGGATATATCTGTTAAATCATCAAAATTCCTCAGTCTTTTTTATGCTACGCACATTATTCCCCTTGTGTAACGCTGGCCTATAATATTTTTGGCAGTGCTATCAAAGCTGGATCTCAGATTTTCCTGCCAAATCTTCATCTGTAGGAGTTCCTTAGTAAGAAATACTCGGGGATAAACACGCTTAACTTCTGATATGCTACTGCTACCGTGCCTCTCAGAGAAAGCTGGACTGGTTACAAGTAGTAATGCTGTGCGATCTCTGCATGCTTTCACTTGCATGTAGTGTTCAATATGGCTTATTTGCAGAACAAGCACTGAAATGTGGGCAAGGAAGGCTGCCTTTTTAGGCAGTTCCCCTTTCAAGACACAGGAGAAGCTGGCATTGATTTTAATTGAAGACAAGGATGTAAAAATGAAGTAGATTACTGCTTAGACTAAAGAGAAATGTTTCAAGTCCATATTTTCAGTCAGTGTCAATAATTTAGGCATTCCTGCTGGATTCACTGGTGTTCTTAATGTGCTAGTCACTGTAGATTTAAACAGTTTTTATTTTTCATTTAAAAAAAAGCTGATAAACAATTCCTTGGCTATTGGTAAAAGAAGATTGTAAATGGAAGCAGGGAAAGAAATATGATCAAGGAAGCATGTAAGAATGAAAAAGGAAAATAGAAATTTAACTGGAATTTAACATATAGATGAAGGACAAAGCTTAGGTGAGCAAAATGCTTGTCTCAAACTATCTAATGGAGGAACAAAAAGGACTCTGTACTGCGTTGGGCAAAAGAAAAATCCAAGTACAAAAACAAATGTGACTTTTATTTTGACATAGTGTCGTTGACATGCTGCAGCCTTTCAGGCTATATGTGTTTGTGAGCATCAGTTCAAGTGTCAAGGTGAGCGTGTAATATTTGCATCATGTTGGCCAGTGCCTTACAGCTATTTTGTGTTTAAAATGCATTTGTTGTTTTAGGAAAGATACTCTAGGCACGTCATTTCAAGTTTATTAGCAGTACAGCCCTCTGCCACCTTCCTGTGCTTCAGGGTAGTTGCCATGCCATATAGCTGGATGCCCAAGTAAAGGGGAAAGTACTGATTGTGTCTTATAGGTGACTGGCACCTTTGTTAATGTGCTTAGCCTTTAGTGTTCCATGGCCTTGGTTATCAAGTCTGGTTTTAAATCCCAAATTTTCCAGATGGAAGTACGGAAGTATTGCTATGGTACTGCAGAGCCAAAATGCTCTTACATTTTAACAGCTAGAGATGACTGAATACACCTGTGTCCTATTCATTAAAAACATTATTTGCACTGCAGCAGTAATTTTTCTAGAATTACATGAGAAGAGAATGAATGCTTTTTTTCAAGTGAGTGCCTGTTTTCCATGAGTCATCACGCTTCTTTCCCTTCCCCACACGAACATCCTGTTCATTATTTATGAGGCACGGAGACTGGTGTGTTAACTCCAAATGGCACGGAGTCAGTCTGAATAGATGGTTTCAAACTCTGAGAACCAAATCTGCTTTGTCATATCCATATTGACTTCAGTTGGACTAAAATGATTTAAGTAAATTACAATTTGCCCTGATATATTTACATGGGGAGGGAAAGCTAGCTAAAGATTAATGCAGATTAATGATATGTATTTTTGGTGCACGTTACATTCTAGTTGACTAATTTGTATTCAGAAAAGTGCACAGATTATTAGCAATAGGTCTACTTATTGAAAGCAAGGTACAGAAGCAGATTTACTGCTGGCATTAGTGCAGGTAATCATGGGGATTTTGGAGTTGCTTTGCAGAGCATTAATGGAAAATGTAATTGAGTGTTTTGATGGGGGCTTCTAACTTTTGCCTGTGGATTTAGTGTGTTTAGTCATTCTCAGAATATCATAGCACTCCGGGGTGGAATATGGTAGGTAACAGCATGGGAGCAGTGTGGCGCACGGTGGTCCTGCTCATTCAGGCAAGTCCAGTGTATGCCAGTGCCCTGAAGATCAGGAGAGGTGGTTTTCTCTCTTTGCCTTACTGATTTTTGGATTAGCTGCTAGGTTACATTGTTTGCATGCTGAGGACCTGCAAAATGTACTCTGCTCCTTGTGTTAGCCATCTTCCCCACCAGCTTCCTGCAGTAGAGCTGCATCAAATCTGATTAATTGCCTCTGTGTTCACTTGGAGGGTGTTTAAGGAGAGTCAGTGGATTATACCAGGTGTCAAAATCCATCAGGTGAAATTAAAGGGAAACTGAAGAAGAAAGTATCACTTAAGGAAACAGGAAAATATCTGTGAATGAAATGAGTTTGGCTAAGTAAAAGTGGTACTCATTCATCCCTGTATGGGGGTTATATTCCCAGCAGAAGTCAGAAATCTCCCTGGGAATGGCCTGAGAAGATTGCAGAACAAACATTTGGTTATCGCTTTTCACATGAAGAGCTCTGCTCTTTTCTTTTCCCAACATCTTAATAAAAATTTCCTGTACTGGAACTGAAGCAGAACTGGGGGAGTTGTATTAATACTAGGCTGCAACACTTCAGTGTGTTGTCTTTTTTTTTTTTTTTTTTTTTTTTTGATATTTCCTGCAAGTTTGTGGTTCAAGATGGTTGAAAACAGTGGGTGATAGCTTGCCAGTAATAAACTTCCTTTACTAAACCTGCTCAACCTTTACTAGATTCTCAGCATCATTCCTCTCCACAGCCCACACTGTTTATCTTGATCTGCTTGTGCCTTGGGGTGATTCCTGAACTCATGAACTCTTCTTTATACAAACTACATTTCATTAGATTTCAATTTCATTTACATAAAGGCCTCTGACAACTTTCTCAGCAAATAATAGAAATCCTCTTTTATCCCTAGATTTGTAACAGGTGTGTGGGGTTTGCTTTCATAGAAAAAACGTGTGTTCTGTTTAAAACACCGGTACTTCTGGGGTTACTGTCATTCAGTTAATATATTCCCTATTTGATTTCTAAGTTCATAGGGTAATTCAGAAAGGGACACTAAATAGAATAAAAGGGTAAGGAATGTAGAGATCCGCAGTTATTGAACTCTGCATCAGAGTCTCTCCATTTACCAGCCTGCACAAGTCGCACAGACCCAGGCTGAGAGTAGCAGTGACTGCCTTGAATGCCCAAGGTTGGTCCCCTGGGGCCTGGTTTGAGACAGCTGAGCTTTTACTGCTTGTGACAGGAGCTGTGGGAGCTCAGTCCTTCTGGCAACCCACTGAAACGTGAACCTTGAGAAATTAGGAGTCGTATCCCCACATATCTGGATCTTAAGCTTTTTTGGAATAATCTGTTAAAATTGGAATACTATTCACTTGTTATCTATAATGTAGCTAAAGATTGAGTTTGAGGAAATTCAAAATTTTAGAGCTCTTCTGCCTAGCTGGCTATGTGTGAGTATTTTGGTGGAGAAGGATAAGCCCAAATTTCTATGAAGAGTTTGGGGAAGGTAAATTGTTACTACTCTTCAGTGGTAAGCAAGCACTGGGCATAGCTGTTCTGAAAGAAAGGTAACTTATCCTCTCCAATATCACACTTGAAGTAGAATATTAAAGCAGGTTTTCTTTGGAGAGATTCATATAGCTTCTGAGCAAAGTCTGTTTGAAAGAATCCTCGTTTCAACTAGTTCAAAGTGGTGTGATCACAGAATAAAATAAGCATTTGAAACCTGCTTAAAAGTTCCTTGGGGTCCACTTTACCTCACTGTAACCATTAATTATCTGAGAGTAGAAATTCCCCTTTCAATCTACATTGCCCATGGAAATTTCATGCAGCATAGATTCTCATTTTTTTTTTTTTGCTGTTATTTTAAAAGGAAAAAAAAATCAGCAAAAACCATGCAACTTTAGTTATGTTATTACCTATCCTGACTCCAAAGCTATTCTCTGCTTACCATTTTCTACGCACCCCTACGGAGTCTGCTGAGTATTGCCTTCAGGAGTGCACCCCTAAACCACAACCTAAAAACCTCCAGCTGCTAAAAGCAGAACAGAAATCCTTGCAATGGAAGAAGTAAAATTAGTTTTCAGCAATGATGCTATAATCCATCACACAAGACAACTGCAAAATTACTTTTGATAACACTCTCACGTTCCCAATTTGCACGAAAAAGCTCCCAGTCAATACTTGTTACTACAGTAAGTAACCCAGTGCTCTGCAGAATGGGGTCTCTGTTGTATCCACCAAAGTTTTCCCTTTAAGACACACCTGTTAGTGGTAAGTGGTTAGGAATTAAAGCAGTTCCAGTACACTTTGATTTAGCAATCTGTTACGCATTCATCTCAATGTGAAATTTAGCAAACCAAAATTGTGTGATTGGCATTGCATTTTCTTTTAGAGAGACAAAGCAACCAAGGAAAGCTGTTAGGATGCAACCAGTTCCAGTGTGAAGGTGCGGCTGCTTACAAATGCAGCACAAAAAGAAAATATTTTGCAGTGGAAGAGATGTGCTTGCCTGCTTGTGGGGATGATGGTTGCACACTCATTCATGCAGCAAAGGAAAGGTGCTGCTGGTTCCTTCCAGCCCTGTGGGGTGTCATATCCATGCCTGTGGCCTCTCCTCTGCTCTGTGCCACCATGCGTTGTCCAGTCTTTGTTCTGCAGGCTAGCTCTTGGAGCATGTGTGGCTCAGGAGCACAAAAAAAGCTGTGGTGACCACGTAGATGAATGAGATAGGGTTGCTGTGAAGAGAAAGATGAGGCAGGAGCCTCCTCTTGCTCAGTGTGTAAGACCTGGCAGGTCTGTGTGTGTGTACATGGGGAAAATAGCTTTCTCAGTGGTCCTCTGTCAGATCTTCTGGCTGCTCCACAGGAAAAAGCCAGGAATACATAATTATGTAAGAGCCTGAAAAAGCACTTACAGCCTTACCCATGGTTTTCCCTGTCCCTCCCTGCAGCAGCGCTGTCAGGCAAGAAGCTCTTACAGAACAGTATTAGGTTTTTTTTTTTTTTTTGGTAAGAAATCAAGACTGGCAGCCTAAAATCTGGGCTAATCTCCTGCTGCTTCTATGCAGAGAAGAAAACACTTCACGCAGCTACAACAATCTGGAAAAAATGTTCTCAGGAGAATCCTCTGTCACGTTCCTTCCTGTAGGTATTGTGGAGAAAAGAGCTTTATCGTAATAGCAGCCTCTTACTTTCAAAAAGACGTACCAAGGTTTGTTAAATGGAAGGCAAAATTAGATAAAATTAAATGGGAAGAAATGCATTTATAGTAGAGGGCATGGAACTACCTACTTCAGAATGGAGTTAGATTTGCTCCGTTCCTCAAATTCTGTATCGTGAGGCAAGATTCAGTCTTTCTGCTGTTCTTTTGCTCAGGAATTAGTGGGTAAAATTCTGAGCTTTCACTCTACATAGGTTTCTAATACATATTTTTTTCTTTACATTGTAGGATTGTAATCTTAGTTTTGCAGGGATTGGAAAAGATAGAGTCCAGGCAAAGAAACCTGACTGCATACTTGAGGGAGGTGTGCAGAAACCTATCCAAACACTTCCATCATACTGAGTTCAGGGACTTTTGTGGAAATTAAATGGAGTTTTTTGAGTTCTCTGGAGGTTCAGATATGAAGACATAAACTGTGGATAGACTGATAGAGCTGGGAACTAAATCCTGCAGTCCTGACATCCAGTCTAATTCTAGTTATGAACAACTCTGTCCTACTCTTTGTAGACATGGCAGAGTTTTATAATATTTTTATTTGCTTATTTTGCTGTGTACTTTTACTGTATCATTTAGCTTATTAACTTAATGGCTGCTTGGAATTCAAGTGAATATTTGACAAAGGGAATAAGGTTTTCAGGAGAAAAGGTTTAATTTGTTCCATTGAGATCTATGTATTTTTCATGACTTTTTCTAAATTACCCTAATTTTCACTGACATTTAAGCTCCGGTTTTCCACATTTAATGTACTAACATGGAATTATTGAGCATTATCAGTTGAAGGCTTTCTAAATGTGAATACAACAAATATATATGCTATGTTGATGACCTCTTTCTATATCCATTATGTGCAGCAATAGTTAAATAGAGATGACATTTTTCTGAACAAAATGAAAGTGTTAATGAATATTAAATCCACAGTTGCATGTTAAAATAGGTAATGATGCAGCATCTTGACATAATTTGATTTGAAATAATCCATGTTGCTCTGCATGTTACTTTTGCTGCTAACAGTAAGCAGTTTCTCCTGAGTATTCTGTGAGTATAGTGTGCATATATATTTGTTAAATATAATTTCATTACTTTATTGCTTGTTCAAACACAAAATAGGCTTTGAAGTTCAAAATTCCCTCCATGAACTGATGACCTTGGATTTCTTCAAGTTCCCAAGTTTATCGCAGAGTCACTGGTGATACAAGCTTTGTGATTTTTTCCCGTAATGAAGAGTCTCTTACTTCAGTGGATCACTAAATACGATATCTGATACTAAAAGCACAGAGCTGTTAGCTAACATAAATGAAAAGACTTACTTTTATACGTTATTCTTGTTATAGTGTCTCTGTTAAGCATACGATTTAGAAATGGATTTGATGATTCAGATACCTGCAGAAGAGAAAAATGTACAGTGTCAAAACCTTCAGAGAAACGTGCCTTTCCTGCCAATGTAGCTGGGCTTTGTCCCTTTCCTCCATCGCAGGACCCCAGTCTACTAGGAGATGCTTACTTGTAATCGTATAATTCATGTTTCGTAAAAGAATACCAAACTTGTGGAATCAGTATCTTCAGTCAGAGCCACTCAGCTGTTATGAATGATGTTTATGATATTAGTTTTTTTTTCTTTCAATGTTATCCCTTATACCTTTTCATTTTCCTTACGTTACTTTGAAAGTGCTTTTGAGCAGGGATTGTGTGTTCAGTTCCTAGGGTGATGCTGTCTCAGGGTTCTAGATCAGAGCCCCCAGGCACTGCAGTAATTTAATGAGGAGTCCAGGTCCTAGATTTGCAGTTTGTGGGAAATGTACATTGCCTGCTGTAGGTGTTGATAACGTTAAATACTTACTTTCATAAATATGGAAACTACCACCAACCCATTAGGACTCTTTGCAGCTTCCGTGACATTTGTGTACAGCTCATGGTTGTAGTGGATTAGTTGAACCTAGAAAACAGAGAAGGGAAATATTACAATTAAACAGTAGTAAATCATTCCATACGCTGTTTGCAAATACTCTATGTACACCACTTGGTTTGTATTAGGATCCCATCTACGTTCAGGATATTTTGTAACAGTGCAATTTTTCAGAGATTTGCAGCATGCATGATTTTAATAATTTCAGTTACCATCTGGCTTCAACTGGCACAGCACCAACATGTTTTCTTCTAAATTGCCAGTAAGTGAATTTACCCACATCAAGTTATGAATTGCACTGCAGGGGTTGACATCATTTCCCCATTGCAACAGCACTTGCCATAGGCATCAAGTAATCCGTACTTTTCAGCCTCAAGCCAAACACAGGGGAGTCAGGGGTTGATATATTTGTAGAAACATATGGGATGCAGGGTTGGAACTGTTTAAAGCAGTACTTGCAGAATTCAAAATACTAATATTCATTGGCTCCAGATTCTACAAACTTGGTTACAAAAGCTCCTACAGTTAGGTGCTTACTGTATTATTGTTAACCAGGTTCTCCTTAGCTCCTACAGCTTCCCTTCTGCTTGTTAGCTTTATAATTTGCTGGAATTCGTCAGAACGTGTATTTTAGTTTATGAAGGTATAGTTCATCTCTCTCTCTGAGTAGAAATACATTACCCAGAACAATGCAATTTTCACTTTTTTCTGAGACCACTGGCAACCTGGCAACAGTTACAGTATACATTGCAATTAGTAGCTTTTTTTTTTTTTTTTTTTTTTTGAGCTGACCAACTTTAATGAACTCATGTGAGGCAGATAAGTACTTCTAAGAAATTGAAAGACTATTTAGCTTTACTTAGCCTGCAGATACGTTATCTAGTTTTCGGATGTCCATTAGAAAAGAATTGTTCTGTTCATTCAGAATCACAGCAGCCTGATGCACATATTTAAAAATCAGGTGCGTTTTCCATCTACTGGTGTAAAGCAGATTGTTGGTCCAATGTAATCTGTAGACTCAATTTAAATCTGGTAGTTGGTGGCCAAAGACTAATGCTTGTAGCAAAGAAATATTACCATATGGGACTTTCCATGTTTGTAATGAGGAAGAAACTTCTTCCTCCATACAACCAACTAACCACCACCAACAAAAAAAAACACACCACCACAAAACCCAAACCAACTGAAATGTCATCTAGTGACAGCACTGGTGATTTTGCCTTTTGGATGAATGTGATATCTGGAGCATCACTACTGTAAAGCAGAATACAACTGCAATGATTTCTCTAGAAGAATGACCTCCCTATATAATCTGCAATATATGTTCAAATTACAAAGACAAAGCCTTGCTATCCAGATATGTTCACCATCATGTATGCTAGCAGTGATCGGAATGATAACAGCATCCCAAGTTATTTGTAACCTACACCATTGTTATCTCAGTCTATGACAAGTTGAGGAAAAAATGATGCCTGCAAACTCTGGGAGTATTCAGACAGTTCTACTTCCTATGCTCTGCCCTGACTGTAAAATGTATTTTTCATATGTTATATGCAAGTTACTCAGAATCAGATCTTATAGGAAGGATTTCCTAATGTAAAAATCCCTCAAGACTTGTTTGCCCCCTGTCCCAATCCCTCAATAATGCAGTTTTAGTACTTGGGCACTGATGCAAAAAGGGCAGTGGAAATTCAGAAAGAAAAGAGAATATTTGTGTTAATAAGATTAGATCTTTGGCACATAGCTTTATTATTTACAACTAATGGCTCACAGACAAAAAAAAAAAAATAAGGTAAGGGTCAAGATTACTGCTAGCATGTGTTAATTTTGGTTACTTCTGTCCTCATTGGTTTGGGAACTGTGGGTTGACCTTTTTACAAATCACACAGTAGGCATTTTTTAAGGCAAACAAACCAAAATGGAACAAAAAAGTAAAAATGTCAAAGTAGCCAACAAAGTCATTACTAAATTCTGACAGCTAGGAAGCAGGATGAATGCAGTAAGTTTTCTAAAGGTCTTGTGAAGAATTACAGCATTTATTGTACAGCACAGAGACATTGCAGACTCTCTTGTGAATTACTGAGGAAATAAGGGATGAAGTCTGCTTTAGACTTGAACTGCTTCTGCACAAAGTTCCAGAATAACAATGGATTAGATAAGCTTGGTTTATCTAACAAACCAAAATGTTTAGTGCAGAAATGGGTAAAAGGAAGGACCACGTTCTTTTTCTGCCCTAAGAAACACTGAGTCAATGTCAAGTCCATTTTTACTGGTAGGACTTCTGGAAATACAATGCCTAGCGCATATATGCCACATACGGGATGATACGTGTCTCAGACCCACGGCAAGGACTCTAATGCGTGGTGCAGTTCTAGGAGGACACGTGGTGCTGCAGTCAGCGGTATGGGGGCGCAGCAGTGCTCTGGCTCTGGCGGAGACCTCTCTTAACATCAGCAACACACCACGCAGCCTGTGCAAAGCTGGCATGCAGGCTGCAGGCAGTCAATAGGTGGTTGTGGGAATGAGTTAACACACTTGAAACGATTAGAAATTAGAATAGATGCTTCCTTTGCAGATCCCACAGTGATCTCTCCACTGCATGCTGCACTTCTACAAGGAAAATAGTTGTCAGAGAACCTTGTCATTCTTTACCAGTGCTGCAAGTGGATTTCATACTATTTTTTCCATTCCTGCTGGTCTGTATGCTTCTGCCCCACTCCACCTCTCCTTATCACAGCTCAGACTGGTTCTGAACAGTTTTGGAGAGTGTATTTGAGAAACCTGATTTCACTACAGTTTGAGATCTCCCCTCACTAAGTGTTATTGTTTCTCAAAGCACCTAGTGCTGAATGAAGACTTTTTTTCTTCCAAGAACTGTCGCATGCTTTATGTTAGAGTTGTATCCTTCCTTCCTGCACCTGAATCAATTTTAAAGCTGTTTCCATGGCACCGTGGTTAAGTTCATTAGTTTTTTTAATTAAAAAAAAAGAAAGAATGAAACAAGATTGCCCATGCAAGGAGACAATTTTCAAAGTTTCTCACATGGAGGAACACACTACTTTAAACAGGTACAAATGAATAAAAGTATCTTAGATAGAGAATACTATATGCAGGATTAAAAATATAATTCCCTATTAAATTCTTTTTTTCCAGAATGATTTCTTCTAAACTGCCTGAATACCTGTAATCTTGCAGTCTGCATTAAATATTATTAGTTTTTTCTATGAAGGTGAAACCACACAACTAAAATTACTTGTATGTGAAAATCTCCCTTTTCCAAATGATGACATTGGATTAAAAACAAAACACAACAAGAGCAAACTTGCGGTACTAAAAGTCCCCTTTGGTTCTGCCTTGAGTTTCAAGGCTCAAATACAATAAAAAATCTTGTTATAAGCTATTGATTTTCTTTGGAAGATTCCCCCTTTAAGATTAATTTGCCACAGAACAACTTATAGCTCTTTGTTTTCCTCAAGCAATAGAAGTTCTATTTTTCAGGGAGTAGAGAATTAAGATTAATTACTCTCATTTTAGCCGATGAAAATCCAGAGTGTGCCCTTGTTCCATCACCCAAAAATGTGCACTGGACCAGGAGCAGACGCAGCACTTTTTTAGACAGCTGATATTGGTGGCGCTGGGAATGTCAGCAGGAGCTGGCTGCAGTACGGTAGGGTTAATTACTGAGCGTGCACTCCTCAGCCCCGTGGGCAGCATCTCTGGGGCAAAGTAACAGAGCCCGATTCTGTGGCTTCTCCTCTGGCTGCTGTGGGGAAAAATCTACCTCCCTTTCTCAACACACATGTATGTGTGTTTGGAAGGGTAATAACCTCTTTTTTGCCTGTGCTTTGCTGAAGGTCAGCCCTGGGCTCGTAGTACTTGTGTTGTTTGCATGGTACTACTTTTCCTCTGCAATGCATTTGGGTTTTTTGATCCTTCACCCAGGTGAAATGTGCATCTTGGGGCTGAGCTAGCAGCAGGATGTCTTCAATGTGGCATTTGGCCAAGGCTCCGTGGCTAAGCAGAAGGAGGCAGTTTGCTCTGGTGATGATCATGGGTGCTAAAGATTCCAGGGGTTGTTTTCAGCAATCTTTTGGCAATTTTTCCAACTTGACCAAAAAACTTTTGTAATTACAGAGCTCTTTTCTAGGATGCATGCGTAACACTTTTATAAACGTCACATCACTGCAAGATGCTCTGCATTTTCTCTGTTAGGAATAATAGAAATAGCCTTTATTCTCTCCTGGAAATGTTATAATTGAGTGCATAAACATTTTGATTGGTAAATGACAAGGGTTCTAAACCGGGAAGTGAATGGCAGCAGGGAATGGCTAATCTGTGACTGTAATATTTGTATTATGCTGTGCTACCTGAAAAACTGTTGAGACAACTGATTGAGGGTGAGCACAAAGCACATTTCTAGCACAGCAGGGAGCAAAAGCAAATGAAATTGCTCAGGAAGACGAGTTCAGTGTTTGTTTTGATTCAGTGGCCAAGATCTCATTAAGGAAAATAATTATATGTTTTTGATTATGTAAAGTTAAATAAAAAGAGGAAAAGTTATGTAATTTTAGTGTGGCAGATGTCCACTACCTAAAATAATTTTAGGTAAAAAATGAGTTTAAAACTCATTAATAGTGTTAGATAGGCCTATGTTAAAATATATTTGCCATTACAGCTTTTGTCAAACAATTTGGAAAGAGCAGTATCAGCATATCACCTTAGAGTTATTTAAGGCATTATTTTTGTCAGTCCAACCAGGTGTGAGATCTGAGGTCCTCACTTTGTGAGAGAATCATTAAATTATAGGAGAGGCTTCGTTGAAAGGGACCACTGAAAATCTTAACGGGACATAGTCCAAGCCCCTGCCAGGAGCAAACCAATTCTTTTCAGTGTCCCGATTCTAGGATGTGTAATTTGCGTGGCCAACAAAAATGTCTTTAGATTTGTCTTAATTAAATTAGATGCACCTCGTGCTTTGTGGAAAGGCATAGCACCATCTGTGAGAACACAAACCAGGCTCCTCAGAACCTATAGTCCTGATTTGTCTTGTTTCACTGGACCAGTGGCTGGCAGTGCTCCACAAATGTAGTGTTACAGGGCGAATGCTCCCATATTTGGCAGGCGCTGGAGAACTTTACAGCAGAACAACAGGGCTAAGTATCTCGTGGACTATTCAAGAAAGAAAGAAGTTCACTGCAGTTTGTTCATAGTTAGGCTTTGGAGATGGATGTTAATGTTGTATCTTCCTGAATTGCTGTAATGCTCAAACCCTGTTTGTTCACACACACTCCCTCCCATGTGAGGAGAATAGATTAAATGTGTCCATGTTTAATTACTGCATTTTGGTGGTTGCTTTTGGCCTGCTCAAGGCACAAGTCATTGCAACTGAAGTGGAGCAAGAACTTGGACTCTGGGCCAGTTCTCAGTCCCTTTTTGCTTTCAGTTTGCCTGTTCAAACTAACAGCTGGAGAGCTGGGCTGGTAGCAGGCTCAGAAGAATGTTGTTAAAACAGTTTAAGAAGATAAAAATTAAGATTTGTAGTAATTCTTCTTGGGGAAAAAAAGAACAGACATCTGTTTTCATGCACAAGATACTCTACCAAGAAATGTTGGTACCTGCCAAGCCAGTATTGCCCCATACTTATTCATTAACCCATAACTGTACCTGTCCTATTTCACGTGTCTGAGCCCACAGCAGTGAGGTGATGTTACGTGGTTGTAAATTGGCAACATACATTTAACGTGACCATGTAGACTTCTAGCAGTTCACTCTAGCATTTTTTTTTAGAATATTGTGGTTTTAACATTAAAATCAGTTTAGAAGATTTTAGTTTAAAGCAACTTCGGAAAAGTGCCTGAACCATTTGTTTTAAATAATTTTTTCTCTCTTTTCTATCAAAACTCAAGTTCTTTAGGCTGTTGCTGAGAAATGTTGTTGTTGTTTTTCTGTACTGCTTTTGACAGTTATTTCATGATTTAGAAGAAATGCCTAGAAAATAGTGGTTTAATAGAAAGACTTGTCATCTGCGTTTATAGCAATATGCCAGCAATTTTATCCTAGATAAATAAAAAAAAATACAATTCTCTTTTCTTTAAAAGACTAAGGCTAAGCACACAAGACAGGAACTCAGTTTTCTCTTGTTTATGAGTAGATAACTGCATAGAAGCACGTGCAGAGAGATGCAACAATGCATTCTGCAGTAAAGTGGAAATGCAGTTTCGAATTAACTGTACCTGGCTGTGAAATCTGCTTTCCTAGAAATAATTATATCCTAGGAATTAGCACTTAAACAGCAAATGGTGTCTAACATTTCATTAGACCAGTTGGTAACAAGGATGAGCGTGTAGTACCTTTGTTCAGCAAATGGTACCCGGTGAGATTTAGCCAGGGCTCCGCTGGAAGGAGCTAACGCTGTGTTCTTTTCAGCATATGACTTTTTTTTTTTTTTAAAGTAACATCTGCTCCGTTAGGTTTAAAGTAATTATCTCTAGTCGCAGACATACAATTGAAAGGTAAGTAAGAGTCTTGAGGTTTTGGGGGCATCTGTTCAAAGGTGCTCAAGCTGGGTGTTTTATCCTATTTCCAAAGGAGAACGTTGCAAGTCAGATCTGAAGCAGGCCAGCCATTTTGGCTGCCGACTTGGTATGTTACAACTATGTGGTTACTAATAGAGAAAAATATGCTTATTCCTTCTGCCCTCCTGTTCAGTAGATTGTTTATAAACAAATTGCAGCCAGAAAATAAAAAATCAACATTGACCTGAACGAAGTGTAGAGGATCTAAAAGTATTTCTTTTTTAAAATCTTTTAGTATGCTCTTATTTCTTTTGTAAGCCTCGCTCTAATGGATTTGCGAACAGGAAAATAAGCTATTTTAGCCGATATTTAAAACATGCTTTTTCCATAGGACTACAGTAAAAAGTACAAATTCACCAGCTTAAGAGGCCAGATGAGCTGTTCATGCCTCAGAATTTATTAGGACTTTTCACCTACATGCTAACCCCAAAAAGTTAAGTAAATGATAGGCTAAAAAAATAAGTGCAAAAGGTGACAGATTGCTGCCATCCAAATGCTGCCAGAACCGTTCCAAGTGTCACAATCATTTGCACCCTTTCCCAGAAAGCAGGAAACACAATGAAGCAAAAACCCAAGCTGAGCCCCAGAGGTACCTAGAAGTGTCTGATGCTGGTTGCTGTGTGACATCGGGGGAATTTTTGACAGGGCAGTTGTTGCTGAAGCCTTCCACTGCTGATTACTCTTACCACAGGGTATTTTTGGCTGCCCTGCCAGTCCACCACTCTTGTCATTCATTGTTAGCAGATGAGCAAGAGCTCAGTAAACATAAATAAATGGCAGTGTTCTGTGATTCACTTCGTGTGAGGATCAAAATTAAGTCTTAAACTCAAATGTTTAATGTTGATTATGTCTTGGATGGTGTAAAATTTCACTGCAAGCTGTAATTTGGCACTGACCCAATCTGTCATCAACAAAAGCTGCATCTTAAGAGACAATAGAGGTAATGTGGGGGAAAAAAAGCTTAGACGAGCCTGTCATCATTCCTGGATTCGTGCAGGATTTCTGACTAAATGCTACATTTAAATTGTTTTCTCATTTTAAATACAACAGATGCTCAGACTCCATGATGATGAATTCAGTATAAATGCTCAATTTGGGAGATTCAGTTATATAACAGAGCTCTGAATTTCTGGGTGAATTCTGTATTTCTTCAGCAATCAGTCCAGAACACAGCAGAAGTTGGTTCCTGCAAGTTAAAAACGTAGCAAAACGGCCATCAGTGCTATTTTTGTTGTTTGCTTTGTTACCCTGGGATAGCGTGTCAAAAGGATGCTTGCACAAAGTCACTGCGCGGTGACAGAGATACATTAAGTTCAAACCTTCCCTAACAATGTGATACCACGATGGCTCTCAGTCTGCCTTGCCGAAGTGGGTGGCCACAATGGGCAAGAACAGAGAAATGTGACAGTGATGGATAAAAGAAGGAGCAAAAATAAGTCAATACAATCTAGGCTAGCGAAAATCCAGTTGTTGTTCTAGGGCTTATCTCTTTTGGCCTTATCTTACAATCCAGGAGGCAAATAGTAATAATAAAGAGGTCAAGCTTATTATACCCCATATAGCAACGTTCCCAACAATCAAAGAAAAGTTTAGCTTTAGGATTACAAACAGAAGTGGAAACCAAGCAATATATTTATCAATTTCCTGGCTACTCTTGAAGTTAAAAGTATATTATTAAACCAAGAATATAATTTTCCAGTGGCAAAAAAAAAGCATAGGATTTTGTATATATAAAATGGCAATGAAGTGTACACATGATGAAAGCATCGAATAACACTGAGGGTACATTTTTAAGAAGCTATTGGTGTGATGCGTCTGGGGTCCACTTAAGTCCTCATCCAGCTTGTTTGGGCAGCGGCTCCTGCCCAGGATGGGGGGGGAATTTAGCACAGGGTGTGTGAGAATTGGCTGCTCCTGCAGGGAGGAGGAGAAGGAAGGGAGATGGATCTGCTTGCCTTTTGGGAAGAGAAAGCAGTGCGTAAACGTCGAGGATGGATATGTGCAATTGGGGAGATCAACTTTCAAAACAGAAACTAATGGTGTTGAAATCATTTGTTTAAATAGTGTATCCTATAGAAGTTAAATGTGAAAGCACACAAATGGTCTTATGGGATCTTTCTGAATGATTTATTGATGTGTGCCTTTTTATTTATTTAAATTTTTAAAAGAGTTTCCTTACCCTTTAGTGACTGGGTTGCTCCCATATGACCTAAGAAATTTAGGTTCAACTCCTTTCTCTGCCCTTAAGGAAATCTTCCCACCATTTCTGTCCAGCTTGGCAACCCTGAAGCAGGAAAGCTCTGGCAGCAATATTGTGAGATGCTCAGATGCAACTTTAATGGCACTGGGAAAAGCATGAAGACTACCAAGACAGATAAGGAATGTCATATTATGAAGCTCAATTTTTGTTATTGATCTATGGCTGTATGTAACACATTACCCATAAAAGGTGCAAAAAGGAGCTCACAATAAAGTAGTCTTGGCAGAAAACTGCAGGATACTTGGATTTTCAGCATCTTAAAGAGCAATAACAGAGAAACACAAAGCGTGATAAAAGAGAGAAAAAATATGAAATGGATATAATTGTCAGTGATCCTACCATTAAATCTTTTAATGTAAGTTGAAGTTTCAAACACAAAAAGTTTGAGGCAGCACTGCTTGACACACAATAGCCAAAAGCATTTCTGGAATGAATGTTTTATTGAATTATTGAAGTTCCTTTAGGATATTAATACTGGAGTAGATGAGATGATATACTACAGAGTCAGATTTTTAAACATCATTTGAAGAAATCTCACACCAGGATTTCCTGTTTAAGGTGTAGAATCAGAGATGGAGAGGAGAGATGGCACAGATCTGCCCTGCAGGCAGAAAATAAGTTGTCATTCCCTCCCACCCCCCCAGTATCTTGGAAGCTTCTTTTAAATCTAAGGAAAGTATAACTGTCTTTTGTTGTTCATGTAAATTGCTTAAGAGATTTTCACCTGGTAGTGTAAAAGTCTGAAGTTGAGGAATAATGAGTACAGCCAAAACAAGAGGACATTAATTATCTAAGAAAATGAGGTAATACAGCTTAAGGCAGACAACTATAAAATTATCTTGTTGCTAAATGAATTGAGTGACATTATACTCAGTAGGAAAGATAACCGGCACTCAGAATTTATGTTCTAAGTCAGTTATCAATTATAAAGTAAGCCTTTCAGCTCTATCTTCAGATTTGGTAAAAGAAAGCAGGATATTGGCAAACTCTACTTCACAAATGCAGTGCAGCATAAATTAAAAGGGCTCGAAATGACACACAGCAGCATTTGTTTAGCATAAGACCACATTCTTCTGGGTACCTTCTAAAGAGTACCGAGAATTACCCCATGGTAAGAGCAGCTCAGTACAGCCACACAATGACAAATTAGTTCCGTTTACAAACAAACAGAGGAAAAAGATGATCACAGAAGCCTTTCCTGCAGCCTTAATTATACTGCAGTTGGGTGAAGTTCAAGGATCTAACAGTGGTTTTCTTTGTTAAAGGTATTTTCTGCCATTTCCTGTTTTATATCATCTCTCAAAGCTGCTTCTCTGCATCCACGACAAATAAATGGCTCAGCTTTGTACAGACAGCAAAAGCTCTCCTCTTGCCTTTGTCTCAAACTTTGTAATGATATATTACAGCACAGCAGTTATGTTTTTCCTAACTCATTGGTAATTGTCACCCAGACTAGCTAAACACCAGTGACCTCTGCTTTGCAGTTTGTCTTGCCTGTATAACACGTGTGGTTAGAAACAAGAAGACACCTGAAAATCCCATCTAAACACCAGGAAGTAAAGCTGAGAGTTAGCCTCTGTGAATTTGCCCCGAACCTACACTTATTCACAAGTTTTAAAATTTAATAAGTGAAGGTCACTGAAAAATAATGAGAACCAATTGCAGCGCTTACAGAAACACGCTGGCTGCTGTGTCTGTTTGTGGGCTGTTTGAGCAGTGAGATGCGAAGGCTAAGCCAACAAAAGGGCGAAGAAAGAAAATCGGTTATGCAGACCGGTTCGTCATGAAGAATTGAAGAGCACTTTAATTAGAAATCAGTCCAAGGGCTGAAGGAACACTGAGGGTGAAGCTAGGGTGCAACATCCCTAACCTTAAAAGCAGATCTGCCTGTTGGGCGTTGAGGTTTGCGGAATGGAGGCTTATGAGCACAGGCTGCTTTGGGGCTCCTGTGTTTTCATGATATTATCTCTGTTTCATTACAAATCTGGAATCTTTTAACCGGTAATTCATCTCTTCACCGGAAAGGGAGGTGAGCACAGCAAAAGCACTTCAGATCTGCAACACAAGTGTTTTATGTGCCTTTCTTTAAAACATAGCTGAGTGCAAAGAGTGCTAAGTCGTTTAGAACTCAAAATGTGCCTCATGGTCATGATGGTGGTGAAAGGGGCAGCGATAAAATCACGCTTATCATTTGTATCAGCAGGCTTTCCACATCAGAGAATAGAAGTCAGAGCTTTTCTTCCTATTAGAAAACACAGTCTGTATTCATTTGCAAGACAATTTATGTAGCTGAAATGCTGAAAATACTGGTATGGGAATACCTGAAAGGCCAGATCGATGTTTGTCCTTAATGAAGGAAAACCAGGGAATGTGCCGTGCTCCAAAATGTAAAACTCCTGCAGAAATCTTTGGTCTGTTGGACTTTCTGCTATTAGAAGAGGTGAATTTGGCTGATGATCCAATTAAAGGCTTTGAAATTTGTTTTGTCCATGCAGTAAACTATTTCCTGCTGGCGGATAGCCTGGCCTCAGCCATGCTGTGAAAGCAGCTCCTTATGCTTCCTGGCAAAGGGCCTGGCCTTCAGAATGTCCCTGTGAGTCCCATGCCAATAGCCCATGCTGTTTACTTCTTGCCACTTCCAGTTCCCACTGAAAGAGCTGTAGACCCCTGAAACAACATGAATGGGGATCTGCAGAGCCACTGCCACGGGGAAATCACGTCTGAATGAAGTGAGGGGCTGCAAAAGGAACAGCTGCAGCTGTGCTGTGACTGACTTTCAGCGTGCCCCATCCCAGCACTCTTTCCTTTAGCAATGTCACTGATCCTAAGTGAGGAAGAGAGGCAAAGGGCAAATGGTGCCTGTCCCTTCCCTTGCCTTGACAGCAGCCACCCCTACCTGCCAAAGCACCCTGGCATGATAATTGTCTTAAAGAGTGAATTGGGGGTCGTGTTTTCCCAGTACGGCCGGGGGGCTGTGTGCTTGCAGTGTGACTAGTGCTGGGCTGTGGCAAATACCATGGTTAGCTTTGGGCCCTCGCCAATCTCATAAAATCGAGCAGGCACAAATATTTACAACTGTTGGAGCATGGCAACTGGAATGGTCTTGCTCTTTGTTAGATGTGCAAGAAAAGATCTTTTAATTCTAGCACTATCTCTTGTGGATTTTGTGTTATTTTTACCCCAGGAAATTATTATTTACAAATTTGACCAGCTGTGGTTTCTCCAGTTTGCCCTGACGCTGCACCTGCTGCCTCTTCCTTTATTTAATTTCTTTGTTATGTACGTTATCCTCTAATTCTTTGCACAGCAAACGAGAACCTTTCTCTTAGTGCATAGATGAAATGAAGCTGAAAATTAGAGCAGATAAAAATCCAGCTCTTCGAGCTGTAATGTTAAGAACTCTTCAACCAGGGTTAGACACCTAATTGAAGATAATGTTGACTCTCTCCATGACTTTATTACTTTGTCAAGCTTATATCATTAAGCGTGTATTTGATTTCCTTACCTGCAGTAAACAATTTTGTTGTTGTGATTATATGCTGCTTTGTAATGACTGGAGAAGTAGCATTATGCTTTAAATGTAGATAGTGCTGTCTCTAGATCTTGAGTTATGGAGCAACACTGTAATTATCGCATTACCTTGCTAAAACATCAAATTATTTGTCAGTGATGCAAAAAAATAGGAACCTAAATGTGAGAAATTATAATAGGAATTGGTACTTTAACAATATCGTTTTGCTAGGCTCTTCTGAGGAAAATATCCCGTATAAATCCCATATAAATTATAGCAATGGGGACTGTATATCACCAAAATGATACCTAACAAAAGATTGATTTGTGATTTTAATAAGTGTAGTGTAAATGCGTAGTATGAGTTGGGCTTTACAATTCATTTAAATATATATGATTAAATTTTATTGCATAATACGTTTCGAGCTGCTAACGCTATAGCCTTTGTAAAGCCAAGTGCTGCAGGTTTAAAGGGGGAGACAAGTAAAAATGAAAAAAGTATTCTTTAAAAAAAAAAAGTCGTTGAATTTCAAGCCCAGCTTACACTGAAGATTCTGTCTCCAGTGTTCCCTGATCTCCTCAAGCCAAGAAGTTTCCAAATCCTATTAAAAATCACAGGTTTCTCAGCAAACAGCAGGAGTTTTTTCCTGGGAGAAAGGTTTTAATAATTAAAATTAGCTAATACTGAAGCACAGGAGATTATTTCATCTTGTTTAGAAACTGACACTTTCCAGAAGGAAAAAGAATGCAATCTCTAAAATCATTTTGTGGGAGTCAAGTAGAAGAAGTTCACCTCAGAAGAGAAGAGGGCAACTCACCAGGGAAATAGTGCTCAAAATAATTGTGAGCTTGAACTTGAAAATCAAGGTTGAGATTTTTAGGATGTTTCCAGAAGAAAAAGAACGAAACTGTAAGACTTGCAGGATGAGATGTAAAAATGTTTTTGTTACTGCTTCAGGGCATTACAGCTCTCAGACACATCATATGAAGTTGCTGTTGGCTTTTGTGCTTCAGCCCAAATTTCAGTTTGTCTACTTTTGCCCATGTAATTTCAACTAAAACCACCTGTTTTATCAAGGCAGTCTGTATTCCTGCACAGATCTGAAAATGTCCCCATTCCTTTAATAGGCTGAAATTTTGCCCTAGTAGCCCCTGCTGCCTTTGGTTACTGCCAGCACATGAAAATACGACATCAGAAACACGTCAGTGGATGCATGTGCCCAGTAACAGCAGGGTTGCTTTTGGGCCATGCTCTTTCCAGACTTCCCTATAACGCAGGCTGTGTTATTTAAGCCCATGAAATACTCCTTGCCCATATTCTGACCCACATATTCCTCTGCTTTTATGAACACCAAACTTGACCCCTGCCCTCCTCTGTCCTGTTTCTTCCTGTCACTTAAAATCCATCACTCTTCTAACGCTAGCACTGTTATCCAGCTGTGCCAGTCCTCACTGCGCATTTCCCAGAGAAGCAAAATGGTCCTCGAATCTATCCTACTTTCCTTTCACAGTGGTGTTAAGAGGTTAGTGAATATATGTCTGAAACCACGCTGCTTCTTTTTCAAGGGACTGTCACAGTGGGAAAGGGCAGCACTGCTGCTCTGCTGTCTACATCATTTGGAGGATGTCACAGGTTGCTCATGCAAATGTTTCTGAAAGCACAGAAAAATAAGTTCTAGGTGCTCTGGCAGGTTACAGCATCACACCTCTTCTTTGTGCTGCCAGACTTTATCTATGCATTATGCTTTTTAGCTTTGATGTTGCGTAGTTAGAGTCATTGAAGGTCAGGAATGGAACAAACAAATAAGAAAACATGTTAATTGTGTTTCTTGAATTATTACTCTATCTTTATTATAAGAGCAGAGCAACATTAACATACAATCCAAGTGTGTGGTGCTGCAATTCAGAATTAATGCTGTAGGTGCAATAAAAAAACCCGCAGTTTTCTTGACCTGTTTGATTACCCCTGTTTGATCTCTTTCCATGGCAGAATAAAGGAAAAATAGATCAGCTAAAAAAGTGGAGAGGGAGGCAAAACAAGACTGGATGAGAAAGCAAACTAATGGATGTGCAACCAACTTTTCACATTTCCAAATCTTGGAGCAAAAGCTTTGACAGTCTGTAATATTATAGCTAAGCTAATTGCATTATCTGAAGTGCTACAGCCTACGTATGCTGTTTGTGTTGAATAAGAAAAACAAAACCAAACCAGCAGTGACACAGGACCTGCCTTTACCGTAGAACATAGGCGGGACAGCGTGCACAAGCTAAATTTATTTGTACTCTGAATAATGATGTGAGACTACTGCAGATGTACTTGTGATAAATGACCTCGTGTCCTTATTATCTTTGCTAAAACTCCTAAGGTTTAATTAAGGAACAATGAAACAGAACTCACTTTTTAGCATTTTTCATGCTCTTGCTGTGCTTTGCGAGTGAAACAGTCAATAACCAGCAGCAGCGGAACATCGTGGAGTTGGGGCATGGCAACTGCCAGCAGATATCAGTCCTCCTGGCAGTGCTGGGAGTTCCATGGATGGCACAGGGGCAAGTTAAGCTTGCTCATAGGTCTGTGTACTTTTATTCACTCCTTATCCTTGCACTATTCTCAGCCAAGTGAAAGTCTGGTGAACAAATAATTTCATAATGGATAAAGGTAGATCTACACTGACACTGCCATGCTCTGTAGTTCCTACTACTTGGCAAAGACCCTGATAAAACACTTGTTCCCTTGGCTGAGGTTCAATCACAGGTCAGTGTTGCAAAGTAGGTGAGACAATGTTATATGGTATTGAATTGCTCCCTTGCAAATGACTTCTGCAATATCTGCTTGGATTTTCCAGGAGCTCTTTTCCCACCAAGTACCTATGACCATTCACTCCCATCTCTGCTGCAAAAACAAGCTCTAATCTCACTACAGGCAAAACTTTTGAACAGTAACAGCAACAAAAACTTAGAATGAGGATGCTGCCATGGCATACAAATCTTCAGTAAATGAGCCAGACAGGTCAGAGACAGCAGTAGCCAGCAGCTGGGCTTCTGTCAGCTCCTCAGAAACTAGTGTCCTTGCAGTTCCTCCACTGTTAATAACAAATGGGGAAAACGGTCCAAACAACTAGCAGCAGTAAAAGCAGAGAAGCCTGTAGCAGTTCCATACTACAACCGACTTAAAGCAGGAGCTGCTTCCATTGCTTCAGAATAGGAGGAGGAGGAGGTTTTTCCAGAAGCAAAACGCATAAGACATCCTAAGCAAAAATAAATAAATAAATAAATAATAATAATAATAAATACATATATATATATATATATATATATATATTTATTTATTTTTTTTTTCCATCTAGCCAACTTCCACCTGTTCCATTCACTCACGGCAGCTCAGCTTAGTGCAATTGCTGCTGTTATTGTCCTGTAAACATACAGCTTGTAGCTCTTGCTGGGCTGACCCCTCTAGAAAACTTGGCCCAAATCCCTGAAATCTGATGCATTGCAGCAGGTCACATACTCAGACTTCATATTACTAAGTCACTGTTGGTCTTTCTCAGTCAGTGACAGTTTTACTTCTGCAGCTGGAGGTGTTCTCAGGGCTTTACATGGCTTTTTTTATTTACATGGTGCCATTGCTGTAAGTTAGATTTCCCATATGAATTAAAATTACGAGGGAAGACTCGTCATTTTGCTGTCACTGCTGTCTTGCAGTTTGTTTTGTAGAAACTGATATGGCTTCACTTTCCACATAGATGATTACTGTAAATAATGTATACAAATGGAATGTGTGCATGTTAAGGAAAACTTGGTTTATTTGCTTCATTTATAGCAATGTGATAAAACAGTTCCTTAGTTACAGACCTACTGATTGGAATCAATCAACATCTCAGAGTTTGAATGCTGTCAAAAAAATTAAATGGTTCAATAAATCTGGGATTATACTTTCAAACAACAATTACTGTGTATTTAGAAATATTTTAATATATATTAACTCTATCAGCATTTCCTAAACTTTGAAGATGCATCTTCGTGAATTATTCTCACTGCTTCATTGACTTTTAATATTGTCAATGCTTACAAGCCTCCTGCATTTCAAAAGAAAGTACTTTAAGGTTTACTTAGCTTGGCATATTTTCTATGCTACAGACTTCAGTATTTGGCAGGGTTTTTATCTGCCTCTTTTGCTATATTTATATTACAAGTTTGAAGGTCTAAAAAGCATTTGGTGTGAGATAGCTGCAGGTATAGATGATAAAAGGTTTTCTGGGTGGCAGAATGTTGTGCATATGTGATGGGAAATTTGTGATTGCCTTTTAATGGATTTGGATGTTGTAGTCTGCACAGGATGGTGTCAATTGGGGTGATTAACTTTTGTTATAGAAATAATTACAAGATCTTCCTCTTCTAGATAACCCATGAATTAATTTTGAGAAAGCAGGTAGGCAACATTTCTGGGACTTTGACTACACCACGACATTTTGTGCTTTGCTCTCTACTGTGCCATAGCCTGTTGTCATCGCTGCAGTTGACTCAGCCTCTCAGCCTACCCATTTGTAAAATCTGCAAAATAATTATACTGCAAGGTAATTGATAGTTAATGGGGAACGTGTTAATGACTGCAAAGCATTTGACAAAAAGCATTACAAGGGATATCATTATTGTCTGCAGTGAGCAGCTATCAGCATTTGTGAATATCCACGGGGAGCACGATGTGACCGCTTCCAAACCCTGGTCATATCTGAATTCGGTTTTTGGTTCAGGCCCAACTCTAAACAAAACAACAAACTAAAAGGAGACAGATGGTCTCTTCCAGCTCTTTGCTGCACTTTTCTTTCCCTCTAACAAACATTAAAGGAAAGATTTTCAGCTGATATAAGATGATAAAACTCAGTAATTCTGTTGGTTTCCTAGACTTTCCCCACTTATTTATTTTTTATTTTAAACAGTGTAGGTCTTTAGATTTAATCACAGGCATTCACTTTGAGTTATAAGCTGCCATTTTTAGAGCACAAAATAAGGAACACCATCTAGCAATGCACTGGTAAAATCGATGCACTTCAAGCTAGCCAAAGATTGTTTGATGATCACAAGCAAAATATTGATGAGTTTACAAGATTATTTGAAAGACGGATGGCATCACAAAACTGATGCGTTCTGGGCTAGCAAAGAATTCTGTTCATTTTAAACAAAGGAATTCATCTAAAAATAAGTAATAGCACGGTCCTCCTCATTTTCTCTTCAAGCAGTGTTTCCATTTTATTTTAGAAATCTTAGCATTTTAGGTCATAAGATTGAGCACAACACAGAAACAAGTTTTCCAAAGTACTGTGAGAAATTATTTGGTAATGTATTATGTATTTGTAGTAAGATTAAATGAATATGAAGTTCATATATAAGATCATAGCGGAGCCAAAACATTTTAAATTTATATGGGTCTAAATCATGGATTTAACTATTTTAAATCCTGTTTTCCATCCTGCTTTCCTGGAATTGTGTCCAATTTTGTCATGCTCCCAAAAGCTACAATTGCATCATCAACACGCCCTGCTGTACTTTGCATTTATCAGAATGCCCACAGTTCCACTTTTTTTTAATGGCGCTGATAATGCATAGGAAGATTTATGGGAACAGACCCCAGAAATATTGCCTGGAAACTCAAAATTCTAACAGAAGATTTCCAACTTTCTTTGAGGCATTTGTCTCCAGCACTGAATATATCTAAAATGTAGGTATGTATTTTCAAATAGGAAAAAGGATACTGAATTTTACTTTTTTTTTTTTTTTTACCCTGCCATTTTTCCTTTCATCATTTGCCTGAATTTTTAGAAGAAAATCCTATGAGAATGAAACAGATAGACATTCATTAGAATCTGAGAGAATAAAGGTGATTTTTTTTTTTTTTTTTTAATTAGCTGCCCCAGGGAATAGCTCTGCCAGTTAGGATGGAGAACAGTTCCTCTATTGTGCCTTTTGTGACTTAGGAATAGGAGATAGGGAGGCTCTAAGCTACAAATCAAACAGTGAAAATCCTCTTAACTGAACACACCCTTGGGCTTCACACAGAATAAGGCCTTGGAGTAATCAGAAGTAGAACTAGTTGGGATTTTTTTATTTTTTTGCTGAAACAGTGTTTTTTGTGGAAAATGCTTATGTGTCAAAACCAAAGTACCTTGTGGAGGGAACTTGATTTCAAAGAACTTTTGCTGAAACACAAACAGAGGCTATGGGAAACCTCCCTGATTTCCTGCAGGCTTGTCTAGTGATTCGACCCAGAGCACCACCCTAGCTTATTTTACAGTAATTTCTTGGTTTGCCTTTGGTGTCCCTCCACTCAGCAGGGCGGTAAGTGTGCATAAGGGTTTGTTTGTAGGTACAAGCAGGTTGTCAAAGGGATGATCTGGGCATGTACAACATGGGAGCCTTGAGATTTCTGCAGAGAACTTTGCTTTAAAGCCGAACAGGTAGGGAAGCAGGAAGGCACAGGGGCAGGGATGAATTGCACTGTTCAAAACCCCAGCAGCAGCTTTCTCCTTGGCTTGCCCATTAGCCACCTCCCTGGAAGCAACTCACAGCAGCCACTGCTCTAAAGGTAAAAATGGAACAGTATGTGCCAAAACCTGATTAACTGGAACAATTTTGGTGCAGTAATTTGGTTTTCAGGTAAAACTGGCCAGTTTGTGACATAGATCAATGTCACAATACTCTTTAGAGACAATCCACAAACCTCAAAGCCACAAAGTGACTTCACAAGGTGCAGAAGCAGAGCTCTGTCCATCTCTTTGGCTATTTGTTTCTGTGTTTGAAGCATAGGCATGTCCTGATAAAGGAAAGTGGTTTTAAGGGTTTTGAGTGGTTTTAAGGTTTTAAAATAGAGGGTTTTAAGTTTCACCAATGATGGGTTGTTCTGCAAATACTTAATGTATTTTTAATTATGCTTTTATTGGGAGCATATTTTTCTGATATTTTATTGACCTTTCACTGTTTTTTATGTGAAGAGAGCAAGAAATGAACATTAACCTCAAACCACTTGACAGCTGGAGTACACTTAGTTCTAAGAAGCCTTTTATCCTTCTCTGAATCACAATTCCTTATTTCAGATAAGTGCACCAATTCATCGTGTATGCATATTACCATAAGCTTTTTTTTTTTTTTTTTTTTTCTCTCAGATAAAAACACTAAGGGTTTGTATCTTGCTTCTTCTGGAGAATCTAGAACCAAATTTGAAAGCCAGACTCCTCTACTACTTGATGTAATGATTTATAGCACAATGAAAAAGTGCTGCAATGAGAGTTTGATGGATTGGGACAGGAGGAAGAAACTTTGTGGTATACAGCCTTACCAGGGTGTTTCAGACTTGCATGGTATGATGGAGAAAAGCAGCAGGTAATGAGAACTGGGTGTCTGAACTCTTGCAGCCATGGATGCTGTTAGATTAAGTCCTGAATGAATGTGAAAAATAACGGGTCTCTGAAGGCAATGTCCACCTGCTTTGCTTTGGATAGACTTCAAGTTATCTGGCTGGCTTGGAGATAGTGGCTAGGACTGATAGCTAAGTCCTCGATTGCTTTGTGATTAGGTTGTCAGAGGACCCGAGGAACTAGGAAAGCAATTACTAAAGGTGAAAAGAGCAAAAAATCATGTAACAAAATATGCCCAGTGTGTAACGTTCACATTGAATATGCCTTCTAAATAATAAACGCCCTGGCTTTTATCCATAGGAATTATATATTTGAGAAAATTTTACAGCTGCTTCTGATCAGACCTATTCTGAAGATTAAGCAGATTGACTGTGTTACTGATTCTGTTATTAGCAGAATTTCCTGGGCCTAGATGGCAGTGGCATGTTCATATGTTGATAAGAAAGAGTAAATAAAAATTGAGGTGATGGAAAGAGATGGACAGTAATGGACTTGCCCTTTCTAGCTAAAATCCAGAACTCTCTTTGCCTTTGTTAGAACTTCCAGAGTAATAACTTGTGTGTGATGCTTTTCTCTTGTGCCTGTGGCAAACTGTCAGTTAGAAAATGTGTTCACGGTAGTTAGAGTTAAGAAAAAAAAAGGGGGGTGGGAGAGAGAAAAACCTACTGTAAAGTAACTTCCTTATTCTGTTAATTTCTGCTGAGTTTTAATCCAGCAAATCTTGGCAGATGTGTGAAATAACGTCTAGTAGTTTATCCAGAGATAAGAGTGCAGACAGGTAAAGGTGAGATGTTAGAAGATAAACGGAAAGGAAATGGTCTTTGAGAAAAGTTTCAACCTTGTCAATTCTAATTCTCTGTAGAGTTAATGCTGATGTTATTGTGCCTGCTATTGCGTGCTAGCTTAAAGACAGATATGCTTGAGAAACTGGTGTAATAGTAATAACTTTAGAAGGATATGCCTGTAAAACAGTAACTACAACTTCAGTTTACTTCCCTTTATTGTTTGTAAAATATCCTAATCCATTATCTATTGCAATTTTGTCCAAAGAAAAGAGTGTTTTAAACAATTTCCTTCTCAGTCTTTACTGAAAGCATCAATAAACTAGGCGGTTAAAATACAATACCTCAAAGTTAAAGTATTTTGACTTTCCAGGAGTTGGTGTATGCCAGTGTGCTTTTAATTAAGGAGAGGTCTGCAGCGATGGTGGAAGGTCAAGCCAGTATGCTAAATGAGAACGGTAACTCTGCAACCTCACAGCGTTCCCTGAACATGTAATAAAAAATCAGCTAGAATCGACGTGATTTAGATGGCTTTTTACTAAGGCACTAAAACACCTCTTAAGAAACTATTAAACATAAGGTAAGGGACAAAGACCTAACAAAGGAGGAGCTGAAGCTACAGAAATAAACCAAAGGTTAGAGAGTTAATGGTAAGGCTTCACAGCTGCTACTGTATGTTAAAAAAAATAATAATAATTACCAGGGAGGAAGGAGACTTCAGGCCCCTCCCTGGAGATAGACTCCTGGGCTCCTTCAGTCCCTGGAGGCTGTGCTCCCTGCCCCATTCAGGTCCCAGGGAGTGAGCAGAGCACCTGGGTGGGATGTGGAAAACCTCATAACGCTGTTTTTGCTCCTTTCTTTGCCTGATTTGGACATGGGTGTGAGCCAGGAATTCCTGCCTCCCCCAAGAAGGCCTGGCCAACAAGCTTAAGGTGTACAGAAATGGGGTCACAGCTGCTGTCTGAAGTGCTTCCATTTGTAAAGAGTAACCTCAAAATTACTGAAGACAGCTTCCAAAGTGAATCCCCGCTCAGCAGGCTGTAAAGACCATTCTTACTCTCTCTGGCCCTTAAGAGCAGCTGCGTTCGACTGCTCTCAGGTATGAAACAAGTCAGTGCAGTCAAGATATGTGTGGCTGTGTGAGTGCCCGGCACCAAACGTGCAGGTATCTGAGGAATTTCACTGGGTTTGGTGGTGATGGAACAGTATCTTGAAAGTGTTTTGTGTCATCTGTTACTTGACTTTGGATTCTTCTGTTAGTGGTCTGATTGCCAGCATTCATCCTCCAGCTCACAGGCAGTATCAGGTAAAAGAGACTGGGCTAAAAAAGTTTTATGCTCTTTGCAGTCAGAGGGCAATGGTTAGTATGTACATAACAAATCATACAGTCCTACCCAGGGCAAAACTGCATTGTCTTCATTAGAATTTTGTCTAGGGAAATGATTGCAGTAATTGTTCCCCATTTTTTATTCTTTTGGTAAATTGCAAAGATGATAAAAATTCACATACACTAGCTTTTTATTTTCTTTTGCGGTTGTCCAGGAACATTGCTGCAAGAACTTTTGCATAAGGAATTAGTTTGATTCCTCCTTCTCTGGAACATTACATTAAATGTATTTGCAGAAAAAGTTAAAATTTACAAGTGTAATGGAAAAATCATTACCAAGTAACATAAAACCCATTGCAGAATGAACACAGTTTTTTTGGCTGCAGAGGTAAATTGCTCTTTAATTAAAGAAGAATCACCCCATAGCAAGTAAAGTCACCCCAAGCAAATTATAATAATTTGGAATAAGGCAAAATGCATACTTCATAAGTGACAGTGGAGGTTTAGAGGGCTGAATGTTTTAATGTCCCAGTGGTTTAAAAAAGCAAATCCTACAGCTGCTACTCTAAGCAGAAAAACTCCACCTTATTGCTTTATGATGCTGGATTTTAAAATTGAGGCACCAAAGGGATTTAGATTATAGTCTGTGACAGACTGTGCTCTGAGTACATTGACACTCTCTTCCACTTCTCCCTCCCACCCAAAAAAGAGAACAGTTGGTAACTGAAAAGTAAACATGAGCAAAAAAAAAATACTTATTACTAAAGGGATCTGTTTCACTCAGTATCTAAGTGATTCAACTTTTATTATTCCATGCAGAAGATATTTTGTCATGTTGCTACATTAATACAAACTGACATTTTCATAGAGCTTGCAATTTGCTTGGACAGTTCTTACAGTTCTCCTAATGGATGGATAGAATGAATCCATCAGATTCAGAAAAGTAGTTTCCAAAGAAGAAAAGTTTTCTGGCAAGGTGCACCCACATATGTGTAGATAATGAAAAAAAGAAATAAAAATGCAACTCTAAAAATCTGCACATAAGTTTCTTAAATTTCAATAAATAGCAGACAGTGTCTGTGGAGCCTGTATCACAAAATCTCAAAAAACAATATACAGAGGCAAAAAATACCGGATGTCAGAAATGGAGCTCCTTGTACCAAGCCTAGAATATCCTACATGGAATCCAGGAAGAATAACACTGAGAAATATAGGGGATTTGGGATTTGGGTGCTTTCAGAGTTAGGTGATGGAACAGCAAACATTTGCAGAAACATTTCTGGTTCTTGCCAAAACTGACTTGAGAGTAGAAGTCCTATCACACATGAGTAGAAGAGGATTGTAATACCGTGTAGCAGCTGGTACCTTAGCCTCAACAGCTTTTCATTCATTGCTTTAAGAATAACTCCCTTAAATATCATATATGGAATTTTCAAATACATGCATGTATGCATGTCTAACAATTCCTAGTCACATGCCTTCTATGAATCAGTTAATAATTTAGAGAAATCAGGTGATCTCAGTATTGTTAGTTGTCTGAAATGTTAAGCTATTTCATTATTCCAGAAAGACTTGATGCAATATGTTTGGGGCAAAGTCTAAATAACGAAAATGATGACACACTTATATAAATGTGAGAAGGAACTTCATTTATTTGATGTGATAATGAACTATAATTTTTCACCTGCACTCCTGGCCCCAAATATCACAGTAACCTGATAAAATGTAAAAGTACAAACCTAAAGTTCAAAATCCTGTCTGAGTACCTGAAATTTAGTCCCAAATTTTATAAGTGGTTAAACACTTGTTCTAAGGCATTCAAACTCCAGATGGCATCTAATGATTGTTTGGGATTATAAAATTAAATGACTTCCTTTCAATTATATGTTATCATTAGTCTTCCTGCTAAAAGAAATAAATATGTAATTTTCCCCACGTATCTTTTCCTTAGTTTGTATCCTACAAAGAGCCATAGCTGCAGTGAGGCCCAGTCCCGAATCCCTGTTTGGCAATAACTGCGCTTCTGTGGCCTATACACCAAGAGAAACAGGCTATTACAATTTGATTCAAAGAGAAGCATTAAACTTTTCCAGTTTTGTCTGTGCATTCAGACTTAGATGTATTATATAAACTGTAAATTCTTCCTCTTGTAAAAAAAAAAAAATCAGTCAAAAAACTCATTTGTATTTCCACTGCTAATCAAGTTTCGGGAAGGTGAAAAATAGCATTAATGGTATTTATGATATCAGAGGCTGATTGCACATGAAGTAAAATTCTTTATTGCTGATATAAAGTTTGAGCATATATAATTTGATTTGGTGTAATTATTTTTTTCCCCAGGGAAGGATAAAACAGGCTATTTCTAGAATCTAATTTTCCTTTAAAAATGGCAGCATGACTACAACAGCCCGAAGTGTAAGGCTGACTGCAGGACAGGCATTGACAGCAATGCAGCCATTCTGATGAAACAACTTTACATGCTGCATTTTTTTTTTCCTATTTATTTATTTTTCTCTTGATGGTCAGCAATTTATAGTTGCTATACCTCCACTTGATTCTGTAACTTCTCCTGGCTACTGAATATTGGGATTTGTTATTTTGTGAGCTTATATTACCTTGGAAGATGGCTCTCTATAGCAAGAAGTAGTACAGGAAGGAACATAAGTTAAAATTCAGTGGTTCTACTTCAAAAGTGTTAATGATGAAACTGTTTTTGAAGGTCACCAAGGATTAAGATGTGTTTTTAGCAAGCAGCTGGTGTAGGAAGTACACTGTATTTTATTGTAAAATATGCCATAAAAAATAATTCTGTCCATATTCCTGGAAATTCTGCTTTCTTCTGGATTCCAATAGAGTAAGTTCAAAAGGAGAAGTTTCCTTGATAAGAAACGCTGACTGCATGTTCCGTTTTAAATATTGTCCATTTGCTGCTTACAAAATATCTGGCTGTCAACACATTATTCTGACTGCTGCTTTAAATTGTTATTACCACCACGTAGGCATGGATGTTCAGACAGTTCAGTTACTGCCTGGCTTTTCACCCATTTTCAGCTTCTGATTTCAAGGAATCTCTGTCATCTCCTCTCTTCACAATTCGTTCTATAATTCATGTAAGTGTATATAAATGAAAACCTGCCACAGCAAAATAACACCAAAATCTAATGGAACATGAAATCAAGTAAATGGAATTTGGTGCAGCAATTAGTTTGCATTTTAATCTGCAGACCTGTTTATTATCCGTCAGCAAAATAACCATTAAATGTGTGTAACTCAGATGCGTTGAATTGTTTAAGAAAGAAAAACAGTCAGGAGTCAGAAGAAAATAATATGAGAAATCTGGGAAATAAACCCACCATTGTGATTTGCAGTGCTAGATTTTTCTGGGAAATTCTTTCTGTATCTCATGAACCCTGCAGATATTTTGTAGCTTAGAGTTCCCTTTCTATATTTCCCTTTGTAGCCACTGGGGGGTAAGTTACTTGTTCAATTGGTATGAGCCCCAAACTTTTGTATCCTTCAGATGATTATCGTGTATTGTTTCATGTGGTGGTTCTGGAGCAGTATGGTCCATACCTGACAGGATCCATACTGTACAGTGAATTGAGTATTACCTTTTATCTTTCCTCTCCGTTCATACTGTACCGCTGTCACCTACTGTGCTATTCCTGGTTTCAGGTGCTGTAAACATCAGCAACTCCTTTGCTTTTGCTTAGCAACTTGCTTTACCACCTCATGTTTTGCTGGGAAGTATTCTGGGAACATTTAAAAATAATTTTGATGATTTTCACTGTATAAAATAGCATAGGTTTCCCATATGCCTCCCTGCAAGTCTTGTTGCCTAGATTATCTCCCTGGTCTCTTCCTTGGACTGTGCGTTCCCCCCCACCCATGGACCACATTTTTGGATCTGACAAGATTTCAGGCTATCAAGAGGGGGGTGTGTGTGAGAGCATGCAGTGTTAGAGGGGAGGCAGCATGGAGGCACTGCCCTACTAAATCACATCTCTGTTAAAATGCCTAAGTTACTTATAGAGCCAACTGAAAGTGCAAAGGAATTTCCAGTGGACAACTGAGAGCTCAGAAACTGGCAGACCACAGCCAGGCGTGAATAACCCTTGTGCTGATATCGTTCAATCCTAATTTGTTATATTAAACAGCAACCCCCCCAACTGAACACATGAAATGGATTTGGGTTTAGAAAAACACAATATTTATGCATTAATGAATAAGCGTGTCTTTTGGACTGTAACTCTGCTTTTTATGTGCATAAATATGTTATAAAACTTGTGGTGGAATCCACCTATAATCTTTAGGGTGGACAGAGGTGCACTCTTGCACCTAATGCAGGCGTTCGTCTCCCACTGGTTTTGAATTACTCACGTGAATAGCCTCCTTATCCTATGGTAATGACAATACCACCACCTCTTCCTGATTTATATTCTATTCCTCTAGCAATTTAATTCATTATCCTATTGACTTTCTCCTCTGAAGCTGAACATTAATCTGAAGGTTATAGAGATTTTACTAAACCACCCTTCCATTAGACATGTGTTCCCTCATCTGGTACTTTCCTCAGAGGCTTATTTTTCAACATTAATCAGCACGGGAATACAGTAAACTTGTCTGCTGGCTGAAATACTTAAAAATGACCTGTATCATTTCATAGGCAATTTCCAAAATGTAACACAGATGGCCTGTGGCAACTGACAGATCTGAATTTCAGACTTTTTCTGCAGGTTGTTGGCAGTAGTGCCCACGGCACGGGGCATAGCAGGGGCAGGCTTGCACCATGTCTGCTACAGGAAGGCAGCTGTGAAGAAGCTGGAGGCCACTGTCCTCTGTGCCCAGCCCCAGCAGACCTGGGTGAGGAATCTAAATGTTGGGTAGGGAACTGTGTGGAGAAACATGCTTTTGTGCAGAATGGGCACATAAGTCAACACCTGAGCCAAATTTCACATGGGAGTCACAGCTGAACATTTCCTAGCTGACAAGTTTTGGAAGAAGATGGGGGCTTTATCAAATGAAAGGAGACATGGGTGGTTTGCTTACAGTTTCCTCTGATGTACTAATCAGCCATGACCCGTTGTGTTTTGCCTACATAACTGAAGTCATAGTTTATATATGGTTACATCCTGTCTGTTTCATAAACGTTCTTCTGTTTGCTATAAGCAGTACCAACAGAAGTAATTTGGGGGAGACTATTTGGAACCATACAGGCAAATCAAAGTTGTACCAAAGGTCTCAGTGACAAAATCACTGCTGCTGATTTAACAATTGAGACCGTTCTAATTCTGCAGCAGGCTGGATTAAATTATTCCATCTGGTCTGATGCTTCTCATAGGCTGTTTATCTGTCAGTCCTGCTTCTAAAAATATCAGAAGTTGGATTTGCAACACTGATCTCTCTGATAAGTAATCCTTTAGTATCATTAGAAGTTCCCTACTCAGGGAAAGTTTGCCTGCTTTCACGTAGAAATCAAAGTAGTAGAAGAAGGCTGATGCCATGCTCCTTTTCCCACTCCTGTTTTCTTACATTTTACTAGGTTTTCTTAGGGGTTTTTAGCAGTAGCAGAAGTAAATCTCTGTTTCAAATGCTGTGCATAGTGTTCACTTATCTAGTTAGTGTTCTGGCTCTCATTTTATTTCTTATCACTGTGTGTTTATAATCTGTCAGTGGGTTTTCAAAAGGTAAATTGGTGGGCAGAGAAGGAGGGTTTTTTTTATTTAATATATTCTGAACTATGGCCTCTTGTTTGAGAGTTTCTAGCTATGGAATATGTAAAAAGTGCATAACCCTATATAATTAAGCTCCTTAACTTTCTTTTTAAAGACTACTACTACAATGCATTACCATAAAATGATTGGAGCTCTCCTGCAGCATGCTTATTCATATATATATATATATATGTTTGGAAACAAAATGGTGTTGACTTGTAAGATTTTGCCACACAGTAATGTTAAAGGGCCCCATTTTCAACATGAACCTTTTGGATGTTCAGATCTATTTAATTTTTACTTTAACAATGTAGACAGAGCTTGAACAGCAGCAGTATTCAGCCATATTTTCTGCTGCCTCTGTCTGAAAGAAGGGTCTTTTGTTAAATGACACAGACTCGGAAGGATTAGAAGCAGTTTTGCATAGAGTTATTAGGCAGCAGACAAGATTGATTCGTGTCCTAGCTGGGGACCTTGCTTGAGCCAAGATTTTCTTTTAATTGTCATAATACAGTAGGATGCTTATGCAAGGAGTAGAGAATTGAATGCACTCAACTATGTATCTGAGGGACAAGCAAATGCTCAATTTATTTAAATATTCCAAAGCCTTGCATTCTTTCCATGTTAGCAGTGTCAAACATATTGTCGATAATCTGATACACAATTTTAAAGCCCTTATACTCAAGCTATTTAAGCATTAGTTCACTTATTCTGTCTATTAAAGTTATAATTATAGGCTAAAAGGTAACCAGATTATTGTAGAGATCTCTCCTGACAGCCTTTAACACCTAGTTAGATGTTAAAGCCTGGAAATTACAAGTCTCTCAGTATCACTCAGACACAGTACTTCTTGAATCAAATTGCTATTTCTAGATTGTTTCTCATTCCATGGTACTGCTCCAGTGCTCTCCAGCTTGCTCTGAGTGCCTCTGTACTTGTGGAACATCTTCATTAGGAAAAGAAAAAAAAAGTTCTAACAAACCTCTTGCTTAGCATGCATCTTAGGTTGGATTTCCAGATATGTAAACACACTGCTCCTAGTTCAAGATGTGCTGAGGCCATCTGACAGCTTCTGCCTTCCTTGATTTGGATTTCACTTGGGGTGTTTGAGGCAGTCTAGCAGTTTGCCAGTGCTGCTGCAGCTGCACTGCTCTTTCGCCCAGCTGCCGCCCAGGGTCCCTTTTCTCTATCCAAAACACTGACTTTAACATGCACTGGAGAATTCAGCATCAGTGAAAGTGAGGGGACAGAAATGGATGGGAGGAGAGAGGAGGAGGAACAATGAGCTGATTGTGGTCTACTCGAGTGCATCACACTGCTTGAGTAACTTCATCCCCGGGCATTGTTTCCATGGCAAACTAGAGGTTGCAGTAAACTCCACAGTGATCTTGTCCAACACAAATAAGAGCAGCAGCAACAGAGCGGTGTTGTGGGTGTTAGTGTGCAATTAGCAACCAAACAGTGTAATCCTGCAATGATTTTTCTCTGCTTGCCTTCACCTGCTAAAGCTCAGGGTAGCAATTCTTCATTGCTGTGGTTACCTGCACAAATTAAACTAATGCAGTTATGCAGTTATTTTTCTTTATCCCATCTCTTCTGACAGTATCACCCACCACAGAAGTGATAATAATTAGCAGCAGTGGACCTGAAACATGTTACCTTATACTGTCATGTACTCTGTAACCATAAAGTCAGGTAACTTTTTTATAGTTTTCTTATCATAGTTGCTGAGAGCTGTAAGCATTACAGCTCTCAGTGCTGGGAGCTTATTGAAAATCACTTATTTATACAGACAGCACTTGTATGGATGAATGTATATCCTAAGAACGTTGTCAGCTGCCATCCTTCACTGAAAATTTGCACCCATGCTAGTCAACATGATTGATTTGACTCGGTGCCTGTACTTTGGAAACAGTATTTGGTTTATTATTAAAGCTTAGCTGTGTAGATGCAGATTCAAATTAGTAATTAATACTTGACCTTACTGGAGCTTACCTGTCTGGCTGCCCACAACAGCTATCTGAACCTTTGAAAAGCACATCCTTGAAGGACAGAATTCATCCTGGCCTATTCAGCCTGGAGAAGAGGAGGCTGAGGGGAGACCTCATCGCAGTCTACAACTTCCTCGTAAGGGGGTGTCGAGAGGCAGGAGACCTTTTCTCCATTAACACCAGCGACAGGACCCGCAGGAACGGGGTTAAGCTGAGGCAGGGGAAGTTTAGGCTTGACATCAGGAGGAAGTTCTTCACAGAGAGAGTGGTTGCACACTGGAACAGGCTCCCCAGGGAAGTGGTCACTGCACCGAGCCTGACTGAATTTAAGAAGAGATTGGACTGTGCACTTAGTCACATGATCTGAACTTGGGTAGACCTGTGCGGTGTCAAGAGTTGGACTTGATGATCCTTAAGGGTCCCTTCCAACTCAGGATATTCTATGATTCTATGATTCTATGATCTCAGCATCTGCAAAGGAGGCATCTAGCCTAAGCTACTTGGCCAGCTGCTTGTCTCTGCTCCGTTGTCAGGGGAGATGCATTTCCACAGGGTGATTTGTCCTGTCCTAAGAGATATGTCTCTGGCTGTCAGGAATGATCATCCTCTGAAGATGCCAATCTCTTTCCATTCACTGCAGGAGGAATTCAGATAACTAGATGAAACCTGCATATGCTGTGGATCCAGCTGCGCGTGACTTACTGACTTACAGTGGTTTCCACTTAGCTGGATTTTATGCTTTTATTAATAAAAACTTGAGGTCTCTGTAAGCAAATAATACCAAATTTTAATAATAGCAAAATGTATTCCTGCAATAAGTCAGAAGTAATAAGAAGGCAATGATCCTGGTCTAGAAACTCCCGAGGGAACACTGAGGGTAGTGGAAGCTAATTGTGCTGTCTCACTGCTGATGTTGGCAAACCAAGTTAGGAAGCTGACTTTTCTGCTCAGCCAGTAAATGGGCTGGGCGCTGCCTGGAAAAGATTCAGGGCATTTAAACTGGGGCTCCAGCTGGCAAGTGTGACAACTTAGCTCTGCATCATCTAAGGTTCAAGCTCACTGGTTTCACCGTGGACTGTGCTGTGAACTCCAGCGGCTGTTCACAGGCAGTCAGGCAACCCTCAAATGGGTGGGCAGCTGGGTCAGCAGCTTCTGTAGCTGTCCGAGCCAAGCAGCTGCTTTGCCACCCTGCTCTCATCCAGGAAACCATCACATTATCTCCACTTTGAAGTCTCACTGCCCCTTTTGCTATTCTGATGTGAACCTTTTTTAAATCAGTTAGTGATGTTTCAAGCAGAATAGGGCAGTGGCTCAAATATAGTTGTTTAATATCTGGTTGTTTCAGGAATCAAAATTTCCTGTTGCCATGTGAATGTTGTTTAAATTAGTATTATCCTGGCTGCAGGAATAGAGCTGAAGGAGTATTAAAATGTCATAAACTGTCATGTCTAGTCTTCAGAAAAGATAATAAAAGTCTTTCAGTCCAGTGCCAGCTGCATTTATTAATGTTCTTCAAAACTTTTGAAGCCAGAAGAGACTAGCGAAGTTATTAACATTAAGTATAGGAAATAAAATAAGTGCTCTACATGTTTACTTCTGTTATAGTCTATGAGTGATGAATTTCTATCTTGTCTACTTCTTTAAAAATACCTGAAACCATACTGATAACATCATACCAAATGCCTGATATGTTTCAACCCGATTTTTGCTTTCTTCAGTTTTTGTTTGGATAGCCTTCTGTAAATCTGTTTAGCAAAGCAAAGACCTTGTTTACTACAACACTACATCCTAACTTTCAGCTCTTAAAGGAGCAATACATTATAAGTCCACTTATCACAGAATTTAAACAAGGCAATGGGAAGGCAGTTGGGTAAGGCATGAATAATTTCATGAAAAAGCTGCCACTGGCTATATTGATATATCTACATAGCTTATCAAAGCAAGTAATTACCATCAATTACAACATTATTTGACAATTCTGCAGTTAATGTCCTACTCTTAAAAACTGCTGTTGCACAATGCCACAGAAATTGCCATGTGTTAACTGTCTCATCACCAGAACCTGTGATAGATAGCGCAGATGGTAATTTGGTTATTCTTCCCTAGCAAAATAAGTTGTTTACTATGACAAACTATTCATTTTGGTCTTCTGAAAGAATGGTAAAAGGTACTTGGAGTATCTTTAAAAATAATCCCTACAGTAATTGACAGTTACTCTGAAGCATTGCCTTATTTGTGGAGCAGAGTTGCACGCTGGTTCACGGTCATGGCATGGGTTGATGGAGGATGGGGTGCTGCAAAACCCTTGAGTCTCTTCTCGTACATATTAAGAGTGAAAAAAATTTGCTTTGCTTATCAGAAAATCTGCAAACTTTCCTATATATCTTCAAAAAGTACTACAAGGCTAAAATGTTTACCTGACAGAACTAATGAGCTGTCCTGCAGGTAGTTATCAAGATCATCAAATTACTGTCTTTTCTGGGACAATTACAGATAGGCATTTAAAAGATAAAGTAAGTACTGATTCTGCTATTGTTTACTTGCGGGGTGTATTTCTTCAGCGGAGCAACAGAGTTCTGTGGAACCATCAGTAAAATTAAGTTTCACCTTATTTCTTACATAAATTGAAGGCAGAACAATGGTCAATGTAAAATGTTACATGCCAGTGAGCAGTAAATTAGCATTTTATTTAAGAAAATAGAGCATCTTTAGTGTTACTTCATGGTTAGTCTTGCATTTGCATTTACTAGGGAAATAAAGGACTGACCAAAGCATACTCAATTGCTTTGTAAGCTGTTTGTGAATATATGGTATCTAGGAGTGCAATTAATACCAGTTTCATTTTTAGATATGACTCACATGGCAATGCATGGGCCAAAAAACCAACACAACCAACAACCAAAAAATGAATTTCCCACTGGATAAAGTGGGGATTTTTATGAGTACAAATAAGTTCGCAAATACCTTCAGGCAGAAAAGGAAAGTGTGCCCTTTCAGGCTGGTTCATTTGTAACTCCACATGTGCTGACATACCTCCCCAGAGAAAGCCTGTCCATTGAGTAGGTGCTCTGATCCCTGGCTGTCTTCACTTCCAAAGTGTAACCGGATTTCCTCAAGGCGGTGGCTGTATGTCATCGGCCCTCCAGAGATGTTGACCAAATGCTCTTTGTCTAATCGTAGAGATACGTGTCTCCCTGTATTATACATTGTCCCGCTGACCTAAACAATATTGGAGGAAAAAAAAAGCATTTTGTCAATATCATTTGTAAATCCTTGAAACCTGTTACATGTACTTCAAGCTGTTGCACCTTACGCGCCTTCATTTCAATGTGGCAATGTCTCTTATTGTTGTGAGATGAAATACACAACCTGAGGATATACTTCAAGTTCTGCTTTGAACCTTATACTGTATATTCAAATATTTTGCTAAATCTAGGTGTACATGTTTTATCCAGGGGCATATGGTTAACACAATGAATAGGATTATTATACTTCTAAATAAGTAGGCTTTTAGAATATTTTTTTATGTGAGATCTGAATAATGACTTCATTACAAAATTTCTCCACTGAAAATGGGTACCTTTCAGCTGGCATAAATTATTTAAGTATACTCAGAACAAATCTGAAATTTAACTCATTTTTTTCTTCTTTTAATATTTATAACAAAGTTATCCAAAAGTAAAGGTGGTGCAAAAGCAGAGATATAATTATTCATAAAACAGGGTGCCCTACTCCTCCTGGTGCTGCAGGTAAAAACTTTCATTGTCCTCCTCTGCAAGACTCTGAATGCTTTATGTTTGCAATTGACAGATACTTTAGACGTGGTGGAACAGAATTAATTATGGTTTGATCATATGTCTCCAGTTCCTACTACACCTCAAGTAGCTGTAATGCTCTTTAAGATTCATCTTTATTTTTAAAAAGACTGAATGCTACGCTTCATTTGAAAACTGATTTACAGTCACTGTAATGAAAAAGAAAATGATTGTAGAAATGTTTCATATGGAATATATTTCTGTCATATTTCCCACTGCTGGGAAAGATTCCTATAGTAAGAAGTTCCTTAACTTATGCCATTAGAAAGTGAAATACGCCAGCTTGGGCTAAAGCAGAATCGTGATTTAAGAATGTTCTGCATGGATACAAATGGTACACTTGAATAACATTCATTTACTTTAAGAAGAGGAAGCGCAGCAATAATATGCTTTGTTGCATTTCAATTTAAAATTAAAGACATGACTATTATGTATTATATCCTGTACTACATCAGTGCTATAGTAATTAACATTGCTGCAGTGTCATTTTATCTGTAATACTAATTACGGAGTTTAAATGACGTGTTTTGTTGCACAGTATGTTGTGAAAAGTTACGTTTCACAGACTGTGCAATAGAATTAAATGGATGAGATTAAAACTGCTTTTGATTATTGTAGGTTTTTAAACTTTGATACAGATGTTCTATTTTTTGTTTATTCCAATCAGAAAATAAGGAGGAATATTTTTTTAATGAAAAGCAATAAACACAAATATTCCTACTCATTTCAAATAAAACACAGTGATTTTGTTTGTAAATGCTCCTTAGTTTTCTGCTTGACTTTGCATGCACAATAATTAAATACCAAGTTTAGTTTAACAGGTGAAAGAAGGTCAGTTTATTGAATTCAGTTTCAGTACACTGCGTATGAATGACATAAAATTGCTTATCATAAGTAAGACATGTAGTTTAAAAACAAATAAGGGGAAATGGTTTAAAGCCTCTTATTCACATTCAAAAACTCATGCTTCACTGAGCACTCAGTTAAATTTAGCAACTGTGCAAAATATTCAGAATTCATTTTCTTACTTAAATTGCTACAAATATCAAATTAGGTTACCATTATTTTCTCTCTCAAGGTAAAAGTGACCCAAATAACCTCTAATATGAATCAAATAACTCTCTGTAGAGCAGAGAGGGGAAATGATAAGAGACAAATTCATGAACAGGAGTAACATTTGTCTTTCTCATTTTCCCCCTCATAAAAATGTAATGCTTGTAATGAGGTTGTATTGACTCTTTTAAAACAGAATTTCCCTACGTAAGTGCAGATAAAAAACACCAGTAATGAAATGAAGTATCTGACATGCCTCATTTCTGACCTGCAGTGAGGGATGGACACCTGAAGTCAAACTCTAAGAGCTTCCTGCATAGGCATACAAACTTGTCACCAGGAGAGACAAAATCCAAAATCTTCAATGTCAAAAATGCAAGGTTTTGTACTTTTTTTCAGCCTTTCTGGCTTAAATGAAGCACTGGCTTTCTGGTTGTGATTGTGCCCATTGGAATGGGCTGCCCAGGGAGGTGGTTGAGTCACCATCCCTGGAGGTCTTTAAAAGATGTTTAGATGTAGAGCTTAGTGATATCGTTTAGTGGAGGACTGGTTAGTGTTAGGTCAGAGGTTGGATGAGGTGATCTTGAATGTGTCTTCCAACCTAGATGATTCCGTGATTCTGTGAAGAGCAGCCACGTATACCAATCCAGATGCTGGTCCCAGTTGCACTCACATGACCTTGTCCATTTCTTTTCTTAAGAGTGTCAACATCCCCCACCCTTACTAGTGACTTCTGATCGGCAGTTCTGTTAAGGGCATTTGCTCACTACAACGAGAACAGAAGTGTCTTACATTTGCCATTTACTTGGATTACATGATTACATACAGAGAAAAGATGAAAATGTTAAGGAACCTTTTTTTTTTTTTTTTTTATTTTTTTTTTAAATAAAAAAATCTGGAGACTTTCTGACCTGTAGTGTTTGTATAATGCAGTGCCTGATTATGGGAAGCATTAACATATTGCTGTGTGAAAGGATATTGTCTGGTTTATATACAAGCTCAACATCTTATGACCTTTAAAAGTGTACTTTTTAGTGTAACCACTTAATAGTTGTAGGACATAGTATTGCTTAGTGCAATCACCTGCTTGCAAGCTCAGAGTCTGCAGATGCATTACAATCAGTAGGAAGGTGTCATGCAAAAAATGATGAAAGAAAGAACGAAGTTTGCCTTGCTTTTTTTTTCAGCAGAAAACGTTCTATTGTGTTTTAACTATGCACACCTTTGATTGTGGCTGGAGAAGAAGTAGGTTCTGATCTTATTCATTATTTGAAGCTCCTGATAAATTGGGCTTTTCAATATTTTATGGTACTGAGCCTTTAAAGTGATGGTGCACGGTCACTTTTGAATGTCAAACTGAGCTGGTCTTGTGGACAGCAAAGTTGTGTGTGGTTTTGTAATGGGCCTCAGGCACAGAAGTCGGCTCGGTGGTATTCTCTGTATTTTGTATGTTTTCCTATAAAATACACGGTAGGAAGACAGGGGTGTCTTCTGAGAAAGATGTTGACTCAGCCTGATACAGACAACAATACCTACTACTCCACAGAGCATATAATTAAATTTTTATACCTTTCGGTGGATTGGATAAAATGTTATAGGATAGTTTAAAAAGGTAATATAAAAATCTGTTAAGATCTGTACAACTATTTCCTTAATTTGTCAAATCAATCTTTGGCGCTAAGACCTTCACAGTCTTGGCCTTCGTGTTGCTCCTTGCTCTGCTAATAACATTTTTGTTTTACCTTTATGTTTGACTTAACGTTTTTTAGTAAAGTTAAATAAATATATTTATGTAAGGATAATTACATAGCAAACAAGCTTAGGAAAAAAAGAAAGCAGTATTTCCCCCTCCTCATTTTCAAAAGGATCGATATTGACGTTTACTTTATCCACCAGAAATAAGAGTGCAGTAAAGAAAACATATATCAAAGCATCAGTAAAAGTCTGCCTGAGAAAACAGCTGCATCCAACATTTTCAAAGTTAATGATTGTACCACATTCTTAGTTGACCCAATTTTCCTCAAACATTGGGAAGTATTTCCAAACAAGTAATTTTACCTATGGCAAAATCCCCAAGTAGAACAATGTTGATGGGCTTCAGCCTTAATTGTGGAATGTTTCAACTTTGGTAGGCTTTAATTAAATTATTAACATATTCCTGATGTAGTTATTTTCTATTTAATCTCATTCATTTTAATTCTTGCTTCACAGAGCTTTGTGCACATAATTCCCCAGCAGCATTATTCTCTCTCTTTATCTTGATGCAAGACAGGCACGCACTGCTAATACATGTATATTCCATACTACATTTCTAAAGAAGATCTCAATACTCATGTGGTACCTGTGTAACCTGCTAGTCCTACAATCACAAAGAAGTCCAGATTCTGCTGTTTGAAAGCTGGAACACAAGTAAGATCAATAGAAGTCCATAACTAATAAACACAAATTCTTTGATGCGTGTTTATCTTGGAACTGCACAGATCTTTATGACCATTAGAAAAAAAATAAATGAAACAATCTTTCCTAATGTTGTTCTTCAACCCTGCACTTATGAAAACATTTTGTTGTGTCCTAGTTAACCATCTATCTTGCTCACTTACTCTTTTCTTCCACAACTAGTCCTGAACTAAATAATTTTCAGAAGTTCTTTCATGTCCTACATCTTTACATTTAGTCTATGATTAAACAGCCTTCAAAACCCCGTGCAAGAAAAGTGACAGAAAGAGAAGCCTGTTTGGGAGTGAAGCCATGCTAGGAGTGTAAGCAAGGAGTGCAAGAGGAAAGGCAAAGGAGCAGAGATGGATTCTTTGCCTTTCAGTCCCTTGCTACGACAGCAGCTCACTGTCACCTTTCTTCAGCAGGCTCTCTGCTTCCCAATGGTCTTGACAAAATAGCGAAATAGTCTCTTGGTATTTTGGATTTATTCAGGTATCAGTGGTCTGAAGATCAGTTCCAAGAACATTTTTTAACTTGTATCAGTGCCTGCCAGTGGAGCAGCACTGAATGTAAGGAAGTGAGAAAATCAATTGTGTATGGCTCCCTGCTATGGTGTCCTTGGATCTTATCTGTGGCATTAGACGTTTCTTTCTTTGGGATGAAAATAGATACAGTCAAAGAAGGCCTAGCGCTGGGTAGAGAAGCAAATCACCAAGTATTGAAGAGTGTTTTGAAGGTGTTGTAATGCCCCAGTTTTATATCCTGCAATAACCACATTTCTGTTGCCTGCCACCTGGCTTCTGTAGTTTCCTCCTGAATGTGATGGTTTATGGAATACGACAGCAGCTCTGCAAGCTCGGAGGGGTGGGCTTTCTGCTCCTTTACCAGCACCTGAGCTGTTAATGCCACTTGCTTTGTCTTGACTTAGCTTTCTGCTGTTTGGTGTCAATGTGGCGAGGGCAGCAGGTGACCCTGATCCTACCTAAGGGACACATCTTGTGCCATCAGGTTTCTGCTCAACTAGTGGCCCTAGGAGGTTCATGGAGGGACCAGGGCTCCATGGAGACATTAAAATATTAATACTAATATTAACCTGTCCCTAGCATCTGCCATCTAGGGGTCTCAAAGTGCTTCACAAATGCATAAATAAATATACAATTGTCTTCTGTCTCCCAGGGATCAGTAAGCTTTAATGACAGGCTGTACTGCTTTCTGCCTGGGGATTGTCCCGTGCAACACTTCTGGCTGTAGCTTAGGTCACCCGAGCAAGTACAGCAGCAAACTGATTAATGTTTTTTTTCTGAGTACTCCAAGCACAATCCTTTTGTTTAACGATTGTTGTTGTTGTTTGTAGTATCTTGACCAGACGCTTTCTGCGATACAAATATTGTTCCCATTGATTTGGATCGATTGTGCTGTAGTAAGCCGCTTGTATCTCTCGTGCAAAGCAGAGACTGCTTCAGGGTTGGAAAAGAGTTTCCATAGACTCCAGGGTATGTCTGTGATTTGAAATCTGACTTTAGGACTGTGACTAAGCACCACACCAAAGTAGGAGTTGAGATGTACTAAAGCACACTGCTTAGTTCTCTGCACAAGGATTACCTTCGCTTATTTCAAAGCAGTGCCTAGAGAAGAACATAACTTTTCCTAATGTTGTGCTTATGGCACCCAGTTAGTTTTAGAAGTAGTTTTATGCTGCTGTTGTGATTTTCTAGAAGTTGTTAACAGGGGACTTATGATAGAGAATAAAAGATATTTCTGTGATATTCTTCTAAGGTATTTAACAGTTGCTTAAAACGGCATAATTGTTTCTGAAGTCTTATCTTAAAGAAGAGATTGATACTAAATAGGAGACAACTGTTGTACAGATTTTTTTTACAAACTATCATGGAAAATTTGAGACCTCTGTCCTTGTTCTGCAGTATTTCTGTATGCATACATAAGGATTGTATTTCTGTAACTGTTTGTAAGCAATTGCTTTCTACAGAACATTTAAGTGCATTTGGTATATCTTTGTACATGTGAATGTTTATTGTTCATAATGCTTTTTCCCTGCCTTTATCTTTAAGCTCAACATATGCAACATTATGTAAGGAAACTGTAGAAACGCTGCTCATATAACATCATTTTCAGAATTATTTCTGAATAATTCTGAATTATTTCTGAATTTTTATTCAGTATAATAAAGAACATACTTTCTTGTAAATCATGATATTTTATATATTTGCATGTAGATGTCTCTGGGCCTTAGACATAGATATATTCAAAGTATTTCATGCTTATATTTTAAGGTAGATTCCAGATGTAATTCCTGCAACCTTTCCCTGCTGCCAGCAGAGAGCACTGTTGACCCATCCCATAGAGCTATCACCTCTATACCATTGGGACTTCCACCGCCAGGAAGAAAATTAAAACTGAAATCATTTGGTTGGTTGGTTGGTTTGGTTTGGTTTGGTTTGTGACACGGCTGTAATCCGTGCCTTCGCTTTCAGAAGTGGTGGTTTTGGCTGTGGGACAGAAGTGTGGAGTCTGTTGCATCAGTCAAGCAGCTTTCTTCTGGTCTACCCCACTGTGTTTGGAGGCTGCAGGTTCAGCAGGTGGCTTGAAGGCCATCAGATAAGTGACATATCCAGAGTGCTTTTTTTTTTTTCTGGAAAAAATACGGTGTTGTGCTTGAAAAAAAAAGAGAGAGAGAAAAAAAAAAAAGAAAGAAAGTTTTCTGGGTGGGAAGAAAATTAAAGATAAGGAAATCCCAGAGTTTTGATACAGTACCACGTACTGGGAGGGAGCTGCAGTGTCAGTGCTGAGCTTTGAAGAACAACAGGCATCATCATCAATATTTGATTAAAAAGGTCTGTATGAAGAAATGTAAAATGTAAGAAGGGTAAAGATTAAAATTATCTTTTCATCTTGCAAGTTGAAAAGTTTTAAAAAGGAAATGATGTTAATGAGTCCAATTAATCTATTTACCTGCTTAACATAACGTGACATGTTCCAGCATATGGCATGACACACTTTTTTTTTAAAGCACCGTTTTCAGTAAGAATCTCTGCCATTCACTGATCTTCAGTTTTGCCTGTTTACTTCCCTTAAGTGTCTGATCTGTAAAAATCTTGGAGCAAACCTCATAAATTAAATATTCAGGCGTACTGGCTAATGAGCACAATATGTCAATTTTCAGAGATCAAAATAATGTGCTTCAATAATGTATACACCATTCTGTAACAAAAATATAATTTTAATAGAGGACCCGCAGGGTCATGGTTAGCCTGAGACAATTATATGCCACAGGATGTGAAGGAATGAAACTGCTCCTAGGACACTGGTAATACCCCACAGAGTGTATATGCCACATGCTGCCTTTTAGGGATAATAAAGTGCTTTATTATATTTCCGCTACTACATTAATGCAAAGATTTTACCTTGTTAGTAACCATGAAGGCTAAAGCAGATGCAGCAGAATGTATGGTGTCTAGCATTAATAATTGCTGTATGTGTGTTGATGTTTACTTCTCTCCTTAATCTAAAATATTCCAACTATATTTAAACCATATGTAGCAGATGAATTAGATCTCAGAACTTTCACTAGATTTTAAAACGAGAATCAAATTAGTGAAATAGATGAGCAGAAAAACTGGCGTCTATGACTGGACAGCTTCCACCAGTGCTGGCTGAAGCCTCAGGGACCAGTAAGGCTTTTAAGTGGGGGATATATCTTGATTCTGAGAGCTTCCTGCACATTGGATCCATTATATGCTGTTTGGTGTGAAAAAATAAATCATTAAGAATGTTCTGCTCTGTGAAAGCAGGCTGGATCTCAGTGTCCATCATCTTCTGCTCTGTAGTATCCTGAAACCTGCAGCCTGAGTACTTGCACGCAAACTGAAGCATGGGAGAGGAATGTGTGAAAACAAGTTACCTTAAAAGACAGCATAACCTCAGAAGACTTCTTTGCATGCAGCAGAACTGTGTAGTATCAATGTAAATAGCATGCAGTTACTCAGAAGGTAGGGTGAGAATGACCAGGCGTATCTTCAGCCAAGTTGAACAGTGAAGGGATTGTGTCGAGTTCAAGTTAAATGTGGTCATACGCAGGATGGAGCAGAGCCTCCATACTGAGATCGCTGGCAGGGATTTTTAAATAAATACCTGGTTGTGCTTCAACAGCATTCACGGATCTGTCTTTACTATGGTAGACTCTGGAGTGACTTCAGTTTATTAGAAGAGAACTTGAGTTTGTTGTGAAGTATCATGCGCCTATGTCTTGCTCTGGTGTTTAACAAAAGATTTTTGGGGACATTCTAAACCAGACACACGCTGCCTGTAACTAGATTTAGTGATTCACAGCCCTGTGCTTCTACAGCTGCATTTTTACCACAGATGACAAGTCTTATCCTTCGGTGTGACACAGTTACAAGCATTATATGGAAGAGAAAGAGGGAAAAATTACATTTGCATGCTCCTTTTTGTTCATTAACCTTATTTTAGAATTAGGCTAAGTCAATAAGTAATTGAGAGAGTAACTGGGGCTTAGAGAACCCATTACCCTAATTTAGTCTAGCAATCTGTAACAAGATTTTAGTTTGAAGAATCCGCATTAAAAACTGTGTTAGGAATAATTTTTGTCTCTGATGAAAGGATGTCAGAGCTGTCTTTTTTAAACCTGAAGGCTTAAGAACATTTTCAAACTGGTGAGAAATCCAGACAAATGAAAACTCACCCTGTCCATTTTAAAGGGGGGCTTAAAAATTAAAATTGAGTATGTTAAAATCCCGAGGCTCTAATTGAGTCACTATTTAATGAGTGGTATTAAGATGCACTGACTCCTGGTAGCTGCCTGGATTTCAGAGCTCTTTCTGCAAAGTGCTTTGGTTGAAATGCCAGTGGTTTTCCAATGGAATCCCAATCGGATGGAAATTTATAGCACTTATATTGAAATTAGTGGTTCGCTTTCCCTATATTTTTCTGTAGTAAGACAGACTTCAGATAATATCTCAGTTGATTGGGTATTGATAAATGTATCCAGACTTTCTAATATCTTTATTTTGCTTGTATTTTCTCTTCAGTGCTTCCTTTCCTAATAAAACTTTCAGAATTTCCCTGCTGAACGGATGAGGTATAGCTAGTTGATTGATTTAAATTCTTTTTGAAGCTGTTGCTTTATATTCTACTTTACTATTTGTATGTAGCATTAACAAGAAGGCTGCACTAAATTAGTCTGGAAAATATTTTTCAAACTAAGTTGTAAATAACACTGTAGTAAAGTGTAGATTATTAATACACTCACCATGTTATTTACCTGCATCCATCCATCTATGCACACGTACACGCATCTCTCTCTAAGTATGCATTTGTATAGATACATATATAGAAATAAAATCTTTCCTCTTTTTTTTTTTTTTTTTTTTTTACTGACTTCTGTGGATAGAAAGAGAAAGCGAAATGCCTGTCCTCACACCCAGGCCTGGATTAATGAGTTGGCAAAACCTTATTGCTGTGGTGCATCCAGAGCATTAGCTTGCTGTCCGAATGACTGAGAAGCATACGGCTTTCTGAGCAGGGTAAAAGATGTGCATACAAAGTTTATCTGTTTTACACCACAGTCAAAACATACCATTATTAAGTTTAATGATGCAATTTTACAAGAGCCCGAAGACCCCGTTTCTCTAATTCTTTTTGCTGCTAAGAAGCTCTACGGTTCTATGCCTATTAAATTTTCATAAGTCCTCTAAAATAATGAAGTGACCACTGCTGCTTTGTGATATCCTCTGACCACTTGTTCTGTTTCTTTGCTGGGATAGAGCCCGTTTTGCTCCCAGTACTGGTGCGGTGCCATGTTTGGGATTTAGGCTGAGAATCACATTGGTAACACCCTGATGGCTTGGCTGCTGCTAAGCAGTGCTCACGTGGAGCCAAGGGCTTTGGGCTCCTCGTGCTGCCTGCCCTGCTGGTGAGGAGCCTGGGGGTGCCCCAGGAGCCGGGAGGGGACACAGGCAGGCCAGCTGAGCCGGGCTGCTCAGAGGGATGTTCCTCACCAGGGCTCAACCCTAAAACTGGGAGAGCTGACAGGGGGCTGATGTCTCTTGGGAACAGGTTGGGTGTCTGTCAGCAGGTGCCAAGCAATGTCGTTGTACATCAGAAAAGCCTGGTAATACTTCACTGATATTGCAAATCAGTGGAGATGAAAAGAAGAATCTATACAGCTCAACTTTTTAGCCAGGAAAGGGATAAAAGTATTATTAGCTTTTTTTAGCAGAAGCGTAACAAGTGTTTGAGAGCAGTATATTTCATAAGTTGCTTCCTAAATCACTGCCAAGGAAAAACATAATTATTGCAAAATAATTTCCTGAGCCCTGTATCTCTGGAGGTAAACTAGTATTTAGACAACTTGAAATTTGACCTCAATAAAATTTATTATATATCAAGGCAAATCCTTTGTGACATGCAAAAATCATGAGCTATTCTGCCTAGTAGCATAGTTTGCTGTTTTTTTAGTGTTTTTTTTTTTTTTTTTTTTTTTAATAGAAGGGAGATGTTTTGTTCTAGTTCTTTAAAAAAGGTGAATAACTTAGCTTTTCCAGTAACAAATATTACTGTTTCTGTTTAACAGAGGACTGTTTTACTTTACTCTGTTTTATCTGTCTCCAAAACGTTTGTGTAGTTTTTTTATGTTGAGAAGAGGAGCTGCAGTAGAGATAGAAATAAAAACAGGCAGATCCCATTCTAAACGTACCTTTGTTTTCCCAACAATGCAAGTTGGGAAAAAAATATTAAAAAACGGATCTCCCTAATGCTGATAGCTATAAATTATATCTTAGCTAGAAGAATCTCCTCTGTGTTTCAGCATGCCTCTAACTCAAGTCTCAGAGAGTCAATGTGCAAGTTGGATGGAAGATGAGGAAGGTTGGTCTGCAGCATGAACTGGAGCTGCAGGCTGAATGGCAGCATGGGGACAGCCCTCACCTCCTTTGGTGGTTCCACACCTGGGGTTACATGGTTATTCGTCATCATTCCAGTGGGTGTAGGTGTGAAATTCTTCCAGTCAGAAAGCTTCCTAAGGCTTCACTTATGAGCACTGTTCTGCTAAAAGTTGCCCAAGAGATATTGTGTTAATTCTCCTGCCATTCCATATTACCTGCTGTGCTTTTAGATTGCATGGCTAAGGGGAAAGAGCTGGTTGTTTGATATTCTAATCCTCTGAACATCTCTACATATAGAGGAGTTATGAACATTAGTATTTTTACAAGTAATCAAAACGACACAATGTCTGGAATTCCAAGAATCAATTTTTTACTCTTATATCATTCCCAAACATGTCTTATTTTATGCAGTAAAAGATGCTTTTCCACTAGCTCAAATATAAAGAAATGGTGAGACACTGTTCTGAAAAAGGTTATTAGAAAAGCAATTTTTGCATCATGTTAATTTACCATCGGTTTCCCTCTGTTTTGCTTTGTCACTGTGCTTACCAAAAATACAGATTTTTCTCGCTTTGCAAAGGAGTCCATGGGGAAAAGACAAAAAGGAGCTATGGGATAAAGTTAGCTAGGAATCAGCATAGAACTGAATGCTTTTCCAATAGGGGCAAGTTTAGCTTAGGTAGGATCTTAGCTTTCCAGACATAAAAGGCAAGTTCATTTTTAAGGAACATTTCATCATATATAGTCTTAAAGAGAGTTTCAAGAATGTTTAATCTGTTGAAACAAGTTCATTTTTATTATCTTCTCAGGTAGAATCTTTTAAAATAGTGGCTTGTTGTCAGTTATGAATCAGCATTCCATTTATTAGCAGTTGCTTTTCCCCTTATTTCTTACACCTTCTTCCTTCTCTACAGCGTGCAAACCACAGGCTGAGAAAGCTCCTGTATGCTACTGAAGTGGTACCTTCCCCACCTCTGGGTGTTTGCACACACACTGGTGTGTTCACATTCCTATTCCTGATGAATTACAGCTGAGAAGTCTAAAGGTACTTAATGTTTTATTTACAATGTAAAGACAACCTTGCTCTCTTTATCCTAGATGAAGACATGTTTTAGTGTTCACTCTCATATATTTGTTCTCCTTGCTTGCAGAAAAGGAAAATAGTTTGTGTGCTTATGTTCTTTTGAACTACATAGAACTTAGGTAGAAGTTGGACTGGAGCTTCGAAAAATGAAATCTTACAGATCAGAGTAAGTATTTCTTACAAGGCATTAGTGAGAATGGTAGCACATTTGGTATTTCTAACAATTTGATATGTGCTTCGATTCTGAATAATGGGTCTGCCCATGAGCAACTGAAATCTGTGAGGAGTACCAGTTTTTAATATGTAATTGGTGACTGATATTGTCTAAAGTAAAGATAGGAAGTACTGGTCTACACTTACAGAAAAATATCCACTCCCTGATGTAATTGAAGGATTTGTAAGTCTATCGTGGCTTATGTCTTATTATTTTCACACCAACTATTTCTAAGTCTAGATGATGCCTAATAAACAACTCCTTTAATCATCTTTAAAATGACAAACCTGTTGATAAATTGAATTTTCTCCAACAAGATATTGCTATATTGATTTTAGTACTCCATTTTTAATAAGCAGAGACTGTTCAGAATTGCTTGCTATGACAGTCTTGAAAGTAGGGCATCAACTGACTTGGCAAATGGCTGAATTTATTGGGGAAGTTTTTGCTAGAACTCTAATCCATTATCCTTTTATTGTTGACATTAATTTGCAATAAGGACACTGGGCCAAATCTGCCGCATATAAAAAATAGACAAGTATGTCTACCTAAAAGTTTCTGCGGTACATTTGCTCTTTTCAGGAATAAATAACATATCCTTCCAACCATGCCTGAAGTCACCAAATTAAATTCTGTGTATAGGCAGCCTTAGTGCCAACTCCCATCTCCAAGTATGGGCACATCACTCACTGAGCAAAGGGCTGCGGCTGCTTAATGCGGCTGCTTTGGTTAGCGTGAGCAGCAGGTGTGCAGGAGTTTCTAGACCCTAGCACTAGAGGTAATGTAAGACAGCAGTGCTGAAAAAAGGTGATGCTTTTTTTTCATTACTTGGAAGTGCATCACTATGGTTAAGGGAAGGAAGATTCTATTTTCCTTAATTGCAAACTTTCCAACAACTGATTATTTTCATGTGTAGCAGAATAACTTCAGTGTCTTCACCATATAAAATGCAGATAACGTTCTTACCTCTGACCTAGATTATTTTGCTAGAGGGTACACAAAATACTTTTAAGATAATGTTATGGCTAATCACATTACTCAGAAAAGGTGATGGAAACCCAGTGGCTGGGTCAACATGTAACATTTAAAACATTGCTTGTAATTGCAAATGCATTTTTGGAATTTATCTTAGTTTTCCGTGAACATATGAAAGCTCTGGACATATTAAGGAATTTAATGGTGTTTTCAAACATCATATGCTCAGTCTACTTACTGAAAAAGGGTTACTTGCCTTAATGACTCTTTATATTTCTCTTTGGTTAAATTAGCAGAAAATTTATATGAAGATAGCATGTCTGTTACTAAAGCAAACATACAAGATGGAGACAATACAAAATTCTTGCACCCTTTAAACTAGAATGAAATAAACGTAAAAAAAATGTTCTAAAATGTTTCAGTTTGAGATAAAGAAATATTTTTGATATTCTAACTTCCACCTCAAGAGCGAGTGTAGCTGGTACATTAAAACTGTGCTTTTGTACATGTACAAACCCATTCTGGGACTAAAAGCATATCCATAATTATCCAAATACATAGGTGCCTATTCGCATGTCCAGCCAGTGGTATGTGTGGATTGTATAATGCCTGGTCTTTTACAAAAGCCTGGTCTTTTACAAAAGCATTGTTTTCTGTTTTTTCCTATGAGCTTATGCTCCCCTAACCAAAAAGAAAAAAATAATGGAGGGGGGATTACTGAACAAAACGTGATATACACAAGTTAACAATTGACAATGTAGTAATGGGTACTGAGTAAAAACCTGAATAAGAATGTCATGGCCAAACCACCTTTAAGGGATTTCAGGTTTCTGGTTTAAATACTGTTGCTTATTGTCTTTTTCATTTATATATTAAAAAAAGATTTAATACTCCTAAATCCCTGTCTCTCATCCCTTGTATGCCCTGTCAAGCAAAAGCAAAACAAAATCTAACCAACAACTTCTAGGATAAAAATTCTACCCTCTAGGTCAGTGTTCCTCAAACTCTGAGCTCTGATCCCTTCACACAGAAATGGAGGCACAAAGCAACAAATGTCAGTAACTTATTTCCCCATCAATGCAGGACTGCCAGCTACCTTCACCGGCTGGCAGCAGCCGAGTCCCTTCAAGGCAGTGGTGTCCACTGTGGGACCTGCAGACATGAGAAGACTGAAGAGCCCAAAGTGGTCCACACATGCTGAAAGCCTGAAGAATACCGATCTAGGTCAACTTTTTCCACATTCAGGCACTTTAGCAGACGTGACCTGATTCTCAGAAGTGCTGAGTAAACAGAATTCTATAAATGATAACATTTCAACAAAGAGGGCTGCTTTTCATATACTAGAAAACTCAAAACTCTAAATATGTCCCTTAGGCTATTAGGAAAATGTTAATCCTGATGTTTTCATCTGTAGTTATGTGATTTTTTCCCTTTATCTTTCAGTGATTTGGTTAGTTCAGTCCCCTTTTTACTGTCCTACATACATGTGTAGTCTGCACTGTTATAATTGTGAGGCTGCTTTTCTTATAATAGCTGTTCCTATGTACCTCTGAAACAAGTTAAATACGTGCAGGAAGATCCCTAGGGTTTTCTGTTCTCCTGGGCAAAAACATTGTCCGTTCTGTTTTTCTATTTTTTGTGATGTTTGCAGAAGAATTTCCAAATGTTTTTTGCAGTATGCTGCCTGAAAGATAACCTCAATACTGACAAAACACGTAGCACAGGGATGTATGTTTTCTACCCAACTAAAAATACTCGGTAAATGCCTTTCTTTTTCAAACTGTAGGGCTTCATCCAAGCTAGTGAACGCATTTTTCTCCTGATCAAGGCTGTGCGACAGATTATAAATTCTTGTTTTATCTGAATGTTAATCTGGTAGTGCTGTAAGAGCATATGACATGGGAAAACCTCAAAATATATTCAGCGCTGACCTACCTTTAGTTCTGAGTTTAAAAGGTTGAACATATCCTTCTGTATCTATACCACAGTTACAGCCCCGAGATTCTCCTCCTGAAATCATCAGAAGCAAGATCAGATTATAATTGTCCAGATGTAAATTTGACTAACTCCTTGTTAGAAGAAGAAACAAACTAACAAAAAAACAACACAACAAAACCTATCCGTGTGGAAAACTCTTATTTAACTGTAGGGAAACCTAGAAGGTTCTACAGGAAGAACTTTAAAAAAGCCCATTGTGATTATTCTCCAGGATTCTGAAGCTATTTTGCTACAGTATTTTATAGAGATAGAATGGTCTAACATAAATATTTCAAACATCCCAAACTGGGAGACTTCAGATTCTGCTACAGAGAATCTGTGGAGGAAGATATTAACAAGTCCAATAGAAAAGATTAATATTTCTCCTGTTAAGAATATAGGGCTCCATCAGTCAGCATGCACTGCTGACTACCTGTCTCGCATCTATATTTTTTATGTTAGTAGGAGAGTGCTATCCATCTATTTTCTGTATTCACATCATAAATTAGAAGACACTGTTCCATTAACTAGTAAGGTAAAAAACATGTTGGTTATATTTGGATAACTAACATGTACTCAGAACAGTTACTTGTGGTATTACTGTTCTCTTCTTCCTGAAATGAGCCTCCTACCCTAGCCACAAGGTATTCAGAAGCCCTTACACCCCCTCACCCAGCCCCAGCATTTCTATGTACAAAGCTTTATTCTGGAATAAATGCACAAATAAAGTAGCAGCGGTTACACTAAAAAGATTGAACAAAACCTCGTGAAGCACAGAAGAAAGCATGGCTTAAAACCCAGGATGACTGGGTGAAGTCCATACACTCTTAATTAATATTTCAGCTGGATATATCACCCCAGACAGAATAATCCCCCACTATTCCAGCATGCAGCTGCAGTACCAGCTAGCCTACTGACATGCTGTTTCTAGCAAATCAGGGACCTAAGGCTTAATCTACATCATCTAGAAAGCATGTGTGCAGAAAATGTGTAATGCCAGATCTTACTACAAAAAAGAAGATTAAGGCTGAAAAAGGATTAGAAATTAATTAAGGAGCTTCTTCATGTTTCCCAATATCCTTCTGATCTGTTACCAGCCTATCTTCAGAGCCTGTGCTACTGATGCAGTTGTTAGTGAGTGTTCAAACCACGAGCACTACAGAGGATTATCATTATGCTTTAGGACGAGCTGTGGCTTGGGGTTTATTTCCAGTTCCACACTTCCAGATTTTTGGCAGGGATCAGTGGGAGAGCTGCAGAGTCTGAGCTCAGGCAGGGACAAGGCATTCAGGTCGCACACCACCGCCAGCAAGCGGCCCTTCTGCAGGTGGATGGGGCTGCTGCATCCCTGTGGGACTGCAGCAGGGAGCTGATGCTCTGAAACAGCCCCAGCTAATGGTGAGGGAAGTGGCCAGGGGGACAAGTGGTTCAGGACCCTGAACTAATGAAACAACGGGGAGGCACAAGGAGCTCTCTGATCACTGTAGGCTCTTTAATTTTTCAGAGTAAAGCAAAGTTATTCCTGGCCTCAGTTTTGTGAGCATGACAGCTATGGGATTGTTTAGCAACCTACGATACAAGCACAACGTACAAGTTAGGTGCTAACATGAAAAGCATCACTTCGTAGTTACATTCAAACTTTGTGGTGTGCCCTCTGAAAGTTTTCATCCGTGTGTGCTCTACTTATACATTAAGATTATGCACCAGAGAATATTTCACTCTGATTAATATTAATTAGTTCTAGTTAATATTAATCATTTTAAAATTAATTATGGCATTTGCTATGCAGACAGTTTCTCACTTATGACATGGGGTGTTTCTATTTTCTGAAACTTGATTATATTGAAAAATTCAACCTTCACCCCACTGAGGCAGAGCAATCATTACTTTGTTTGAAATTCACAGCTTAACCTGCACACAAATGGAATTAACACCGCATGACTCTATGAGGTATTCTAGAAACAGGGCCCTTAAGCTTGTTTCAGTGAAAAATCAAATGTATTTTATCACCTTTATGAATACACAGCTATGAGCAGGTTCTGAAGTAGAGAGAGAATCATATACACTGACAGCATTTATGAAAGCAGTGGTGATAAAGGAACAGTAAACAATTTTTTGAAGAAGGTGAGAGTTTCGTTTCAAATGAAAACTCTAGAAATGAGCAGGGAAAAGCTGACTTGTCAAGCAGAAAGCCTTTTAGTGATTATATCTATTCTAGCACAAACAAACAGCACCCCTGAAACCCACCCCCAAACTCATGCCATCAATATATTAGACAAACTCAAAAATAAGCGGTGTTAATGATGTCTGCAAATTACTATTGATTATTATTGCAGGATGCAACAAGATTCAACATGAATTGAGACAACATCAAAGCATCCATTTCTTCTTACAAAATTTTAATAAACGAGTAATTCCATACAGCTGTCATGCTCAGCTCTGCGGTACTTAAACATTCCCTTTTCCAGGACAAATTCACAGGAGGAGCCTACCCTCTCTTGCATACATCTCAGGAGTTGCTCAGATTTCCATTTTCAGCTGCAGGTTACCACATTTCCATATTGCTATGGGCTGGTTTAGCAGAGCTGAAAATTTCTTCTATTCTAACTTCTCTGTCACAAAGGGGGATAAAGCAGGACACTTCTGCTTTTCATCCACACTGACACATCCATCAGGTCCCACAAGGCCGTGCTTCTCTCTTCCCTCTGCTTAGCTCACTGTCACAGCTACGTGCAGCCCTCCTCTCTGTCTCTGAAGCAGAACGCTGAAGCCTTCAGGCTGGGTTTCCATAAGACAGCAGTGCTGGACTCACTCTGCTTCCACGAAATAGGGGTATTTCAGAGAAACAGAATCAGATCAATGGAGAGCATGTCCATGCTGCGTGATGGAGCTCACACAGACAACTCGGAGCTGCTGCTAACAGAAGCAGCCCCAGAGCCAGAAACAAAACGAGCCTGCTGGCAGCTAATTGGCCATAGCGAGCTGCTACCAGAAAGCTCTTCGAAAACTGGCTTTGCTGAGACCAGTGCAGCCCTGGATTCATACCGCCTGTGACACGCGACCTGTCTTCAAACTACTGTCAAATTGTGTTATCTTTGATAAGACCCCAATATATAAAATAGCTGTGATCTGTGCAATATGCTGGATTGATAACTAGCAAAGCTCCCTTCTATTGTTTTTGAAGCAAAATCCTATTTACAGAAAAGCCTGTCATTACATAGAATCCACATTCTTTTAAAGAGAAAAACATCTGCTTACTACTAAAAATATATGGGAAAGGATAACTTCAGGGAATATTTAACAATACCTGCAAAATACAGAAAGGGATTCAAATCTGTTTCCAGTATCACATTTAAATTCCTATGAACTTATTCATTTTGGAAAATACAGCTAGCAGCTGTTCCTCCTTGTCTTCTGACATTAAATTAGTAATTATTGTGTGTCGTGTGTGTGTGCAAATATTTATTTACCATTAGGTTTGTTTCTCTTTTTTTTTTTTTTTTATTTTTTAAACCACCATAGCTATTCAGCTCCTTTAAATCTTCTAACAACTATGTAAAGATGCCATTTGGGAACCCTAAATTGTACATTTTCTCCATATGTGGCACACCCAACCTCCTGTTCTCACATATACATATAGATGACTGCATCAACCTATCTTACATTTCATGCAGTAAACCAGTTTCTAAGAATTACCATATAAACATCAGGTGAAATATAGCACTGCTTAAAAGGGCTTCATTAAAATATATTTACCCAATAACTTCTGTCAGCTGGAATGGACTCTAGAAAGCTTCCTGCCAGTTATTTCCATGGAATCTGGTGTTCTTTTTATCGGTGTCAATGGGAAACTGAGTGGTTCTTCTCTCTTCGTGGATTTACTGTAGTATAAATTCACGGGCTTCAGCATAGCTACTTCTGATTTACACTATTGTGAGAAGAGATTCAGATCTATAGTTTATAGATGAGAATTTTTAAGTGACCATTGAAAAGATAAAGTATTCAATATGCATAGCAAAAGATGCCTTCTGAAGATAAATAGTCATTCTTTATGTATAGTTCACTTGTTTTTCTGCTTTGAATACTCAGTCAATGATCATTTATGGCAGAGTGCATATGAATCAGCCTTGTGAGGTATTAAATCACATTGAGGGTAAATTTTCAAGTTATCCTAACTAATATAGCTGACAAATTGTGGGTGTGTTTACTTGTACAAGTCAAGTGGCAACTCTCCCCATGGTGGCATATGCACATGTGAAATTAAGCAAATACATTCGCCTAAAAACTACAGAGGTCATCTGGCAATTTGGTCCACATAGCTAGCCTTGATCTGAAATACAACACTTTCTTGTGTCCAAATATTTTTTTTTCTTTAAGATTCAAAATTCCTTGGTGATTTTTTTTTTTTTTTTTAGATGAAATAACAAACTGTCTCCTGGCAGCACAGGAGATCTGAGGATTATTGGCAAGCGGGGAGTTTTGCAGACCTGTGCAATGTTTAAAAATTCACAATAGGCTAATTAGCATGCAGGTCAACCCGAAACAAAAAGCCCAGTTTGGATTCAAAAGCATAGCAAGATCAGCTGAAATCAGCCTGTTTCTTCTGGGGAGAGGGCACCACTCTGCCCCCACTTCTTGCGATTTTTTGGGTGCTAAGCACAGCTCGAGATCTTACTTGGTTTTGATAGAAAGACCTCTTACCTTAGGGTGAAATGACATCATGTCAGCTCCATGACAAAGGGCACAGACAGCAATTAGCAGTGACACCGTGTGCCATCCAATTTGTGGGGAACATGAGTATCAGCAAAGGTCCACAGAAAGCGCTCTTTGTAGAGGATTGCACAGCACACAGCTGAGCACCCTGCGCATCCCCCTGGGTGCGTGCGGTCTGCCACCTGGCTGGCAGGGTCCTGGCAGAGTTAGGGCTGCCTGATAGACCTTTCTGTTTAGGATTTCGGAAAGTAACATACCTATGAATAAATTGTTATGGAAGTTAAGCTGCAGTACAGAGCCATGTAATCTATGGCTCACAGATTAAGATGTGTGATTTTACATAACCCTATGTACCAACAATGCTATGCACTTAAAGTAGCATCATGCTGGGAGAAATGTGCAGTGAGAGGCAGGGTGCACCAGGTGGGGTAAGGTATTGAAGGGAAGCAGCCCAGGCAGGCATCATCAAATCAAAACTTGGCACAGCAATCTTATTCACAGTTTTATTTCCCTTGGCCTAATGCTCCTCTGCCTGCTGCACCCTGCAATACGATGTGCCCTTAAAAACACTTTATTTTTTGCTTTTTTTCATGTGGACTCCCACCGTCTTCATATTCTAAATATATATATCACATAAATATATCTATAAATGCGTTTTTTAAAATCTGAAATGATGTCTTTATTCTAGAATGTCTTTATCCAGAGACTATGTAATAGTTTATGTGGGTTTAAATTTAATGGATAGGAAACCTAAGTACAAAGGAGACAGATCATGGCTTTAGAGGGGCTGTATCAGTGTTACAAAATGGATTTGCTGTTAGGTGAACTGCTACAACCTGAAGTGTAGGCTTGGAGTTCTGCTGGCATCAGCGGGAGCTGAGGAGGATTCAAGCCAAGTCCTTTTCACTCAAATGATGACAGCAGACATCATTTATTTCATTTATCAAGGGAGAATTTAAGAGGCCTGATCACTCAGAAAACGCCGGCCCTTGTCCTCAGCTGTACTGAATAAAATGAGCCTTCACCGAGCTCCTGGAGCATCAGAGTATAGATGGCTGAAGATTCCCCCCACATGACCACAAACCTTTCAAAAGCTGGCAGCTAACAACAGGCTGCTCTCTAAGGCAGAACATTTGCCTTTGGATTCCCACAAGGTTTTCCTATCCCGTCTCTTATTCAGGGTATATTTTGAACTGCTAGGGACTTAAATGCCAGCAATATTCACAAGACAGCAATCTCTACATCAATAGAGATAGTGCAACTGGGCTAGCTTTTCAAGTCCTGAGAGACATCATAACAGCATCCCTGTCTTGCCTTGTTCCAGGCAGCTGAATAGAGAAATACGGCTGAAAAACAGTCAAAGAACCAGAATTTTACTAGCAAGTGAATGGCATCAGTCATTCAGTGCAGCACCGTGTGCTTCTCAGAGATCTTAAGGATCCCAGACCTGTTCCTAAACACTCAAATGAGGTCAGTAACCTGACTACATAACAAACTGATCTTTAAGTGTAATAATAAGGGAAGGTGACATGCTTCTCCGTATTGAGACAGAGACTCCCTTCCAGCTAATGTGGGGGAAGAATTCAGTAATGATCTGAGTAGTACGTTGTACTTTCTCTAAACATAGGCTGTGGTAGATGGTCTTTGTGCATTTGTTATGCATGTTAATTCTGCTTAGCTTTGTGATATCCACTGTCTGATTAAATTGTGCCCTGAAGTAATACTAGAATAAAGCTGTAAGTAGTTATTATATGCAGCAATGTCTTAATTGAAGAGCAAAACCATTTACTGAGATTTCTACAACTGCAAAATATGTTGATATTACTTGAGAAACAGCTATTTCTAAGCTCCAATTAGGAAATTACATTTATTGATTAAGGGCTGACATTGGATAACTTGTAAAATAGACAGCCAAAGATGCACTGGATCAAATCCCTCCTTGCATTTTCTGATTTCAGTCAATACTTTTTCTCCCACTATGTAGAATTTGGTGATACTGTCACACTGTATTTCACAATTTTTTTAAACAACTAAAATAATAATTGCAACTCCATTATTTTGGCACTGTTCATATGGCTAAAAACTCAAATAAACATGTTTAAATCTGCCATGTAGGAATGGCAGGAATGTATGTTATAGTAGCAATGTGGGGCAGAACTAAAGGCTTTTGAGGCAATACATACACTGCTTCTTTGCCCAGTGCAGAAGTCTGTAAGATCACCCAGAGCCCCATCTGCAGCTTGTTGGACACAAGCTCTCTCAAGGCTCTGCTGTTGCAGTTCACCACCCAGCCCCTTTCAGGGAAAAGAGGTGGAAGGTGGCTTCTTCTGGAGGAAAACTTCCCTTCCTGCCCATCCCCAGTGCCTGGAGAATGTCTTGCTAATGTGTGCTGGGCTGACAGTAACAGATAAGACCATTAATCATAATTATTTGGATCATTTTCTTCCCCAGCTATAAAATGATAATGTAGAAGACATTTGGAGAATTATTTAAAACCAAAACTAAGCTAGTGCTTTTTATAATACTGAACTTGTACAGAATGGTCAGGTACATCTGACAATTTATAAAGATATCATTTTTTGCTTATGTACTCCCTAGGCAACAAATTATAATGATCTAGAAAATGCTCTGGAAGTGTCTAAGCAACAGAAGAAAACTGAAAACATTTACTATATGACTAACTGCATTAGAGTAATTGAATTTCCCTAAATGAAGAGGAAGAATTAAATTAATGGAGCAATAGTTTGACAAGTTTGGCTTCAGTTACTACACATAAGCAAAATCATTACTAAAGCATATTGTTAATTATGTTCAAATCAAGAACAAATTGAGTGATAGCTGTTAATTAGGCTTGTGTGCACAAGAAAATAAGAGAAGCAGTAACATTACAGCAGGCTATAAATACGTACATGTGTTTGCACAATACTGTTATACAGATGAGATGTGGGTGTGGGAGAGGGAGTGCTGGTGGGTGTGCACACATGGAGATGGGAAGCAGGCACCCTGCTTGCTTTGTTTCAGGATGAAGTTGTTTTATTGTTTAATATGTATGAATGAACACAGGATGCAATTCTGCCATTGGTTCACTCTGGGCCACTGATTTACCCATTTTTCAGTTAGGCATGCCAGCGAGGCCACGCAGAGCAGCTTCAGGATCTTTATGAAATGCAGGCTCATGCATGCGGCTTTAGCCAGTGGCACGGATCTGGGTTCCATGGGAGGTGATGGCCTGGTAACTAGTGGGTCATGAGGCTACAGTCTGCCAAATATTTTGGATGCTTAAATATATAGCATCCTGCAGATGTAGTAAAAGGCCATGTATATGCAGATGACATTAAAGTTTTTGATAAATGGAAAATAGTTTGCTGTGAAAAAATACGAATCAGCTTGTATGGAGCATCTCCATATCCCTGTCTGCTTTTCTAACCCACAAGTCAAGTACATAAAGAGTCTAGGAAACAAAAGATGAGCTTACATTAAGTGATAGATTCTGTGAAGCACACTGTTATTTGTATATACAGACTTCTTAATTCAGCAGTTTAGCTAAAAGGATGGTAGCAGACACTCAGGCTTGGTGTGCTGCACGAGTAGGGAATGGACATCAGTGTAATCAGGCAGACATCGGCTGACCTAAATCTGCACAGCAGCATCACTGTACTCACAGCAACAGGAACAGGACAGCTTTGTAGCAAGCATCATCTGTGAGAAATGTCTTAGGAATTTTGCATTTGACTTCTTGAAATTTCTGTTCCCAGAGTCTGGGCTGACTTGTGATCTGCATGATTCTAATAAAACTAAGGATACAAGTTTCCCTGGGGGGGTGGAAACCTGAATGTTATATGCTTTTGTGCCTTCCTGTGTCCTTTTCCCAAATCCCACTCAGTAGATTTTCTCTCACTCATTAAGGAATTGTAGTCTTTATTTGCCAGTTACAAAGATGCCTTCTGATGCTTCCTGTGAGATATTTCTCCAGCAATGTATACTTGGACAAGTTGATGTACAATTTGACTGCACCATGTAAAATAAGCCTAAATTCATAAATGGGATGATACTAGCTTCAGAAAAGGTGAATATTCTCTCCTTTGAGTGCACCAAACCACAGCATTAGCCATGCAAATTGAATTGATTGGAACGACCCAGACTTCTTCTTTGCTGTGCCATAAGAAATTACTACACAGGGAAAACTTTATTTGCTGTGGGCTGTGTATGAAGGCTACTTATAAACTGTTTGGTCTTCTAAAAGAAAGCTCAGAAATTTACTGTTGTAAATGTCCCCGCTATTCAGTGGGACATGAAAATCATTATCGTTTCTAAAAATTACATCATCATTTTAGGGTAGAAGAGATATTACTTCATATAATAATAATAGATTTAAGCATACAAACTGGTGCCAATGACCAGTGATTGTGGGAAAACAAAATGTTTAAAGACATCACATAACAAAATTCTCAGCCATAATAGTGCACAACTAATTTTTTTACATTCTTCTGATAAAAAGTCCTTCTGGTGTCTGCATTTTTTTTCTTACTACTTTTGTTGCTTCCCATGAAGTTATGAAGGTGGAAGAAAATGAAAGGTTATCATTAAATTGCACGAGTTATAATTTAAATAAAACGTCAGTTAGTGTTAAAATAGTTTAAACACTGAATAGACATTGATAGCTAAATTATTGCGTGGAAACAAGCTATCTGTGGTGAAAGACAGTTCCTCCTCCCTAGTGTCACTGGGCACATGCTCTGCATTAGTCAAGAATTCTTTCCTCGTGGTCTCACTGCTGACCTTTCTTTGCCAGGTGCTCAGCGAAGGCAGGGTCACCGTTTCCCTACCTGCAGGACTCCTGTCTGCTTCGGGACAGCTCAGACCTTGGCCTCCTCATCACGTACCTGACAGACATGGTCAGTTTTTGAAATGCAGTTTATTTTATTGTGACTAGTGGCAGCCTGTAACTAATAAATGGGAAAGAGGGAGCAGATTTGAGATGCACCACTTAAACTCTTTCATGTGGTAATAGTTCAGGTGCTGTAACTTGCACCTTTGCCTTATTGTCTGCTTCCCTGGTCAACTGCCAGCACAGCGGGTTCAAGCTCTTGTTCATGTCTTCTCCAGTATGTGGGCAATACTTGTGCTCTGACCAGTTTTGAGAGATATCCAATGAGGGCAAGGTTTTCAGAAGCAATTTGCACCCAGGAACACAAACCGAGAACGGGAAGCTATTGGGAGTTCAAGAGAGTGATGGTTCAGTTACGGTGTTTGTTAACTGGGAACTGAGCTACTTCAAAAATCTGTTCAAAAAACCAGATGTGTATAAAACACCTGTCATTGCCTCTAAAGTATCCTGCTGAACCTAAAGGCCAATTCAAAGTGTTCAAAATTCCCATGAAACATTCTGATTAGACTGTAGCTTAAGAAACATATGGAGCAATTTTTATGTGATTTTTACCGTTTTCATGTCATACTTTCATTTTTATTCCCACATCCATCAGCAAAGAGCACTTCTTTTAAAACAATAAAGGCATCATTTTGTATATATCCTATCCTTAGACCAAACTGCAGGTCTTAAAACAGCACATCAAATTGGGAAGGCCTGTTACCAGCACTCATTGGAAATCAGCTCTTTCTTTGAGGAAGGGAGCGAAGGAACAAAATTCCAATTTGTATTCCAGATATTACTAGGAAGTGTACCTGTAAAATAATATGTAAATTGAAAATAAACAACTGATAAAAGTTATGAATTATAGCCCATATTATTAAAAGTACAATTTCTGTAGTTGCTAGCAGTAAAGAGAGGCAAAAACATTTAAACCCAAGCACAGTTCCCTTTTTTCTCCATAAGAACCAAGTACAGCTAAACGAAATTAGCTACGCATTAGAAAAGAAAGAAATATAAAGATTGAAGGAAGAAGTAGTATTAAACTATATAGCTACATGTAAAGTCAAACATAAGGCAACAAAATTTCAACTCTATGAATGTGAATGTCTAAAAATATCAGAAGGAAAGTAAAACCTTGATTAAGTATTGTTAGTTAATGATAATTGGCAGCTCTCTTCAGGGGGAAAACAACCTACAGCTAAACAATGAAATTCAATTAGCAGTTATTACCCAAGGTTTATAAATACCATGCTCTCTTGGAAATGCACATTCATGAATTCTGATCCTTATTACCCTAAAGTAAATACAGAGCAAGTCCAAGAAAATTACGTGAACTCAGTGTAGATCAGACTGCCATAACTGGAAGTAGATTGGCTGTAATCTTTTGCTGGTAATTCCCACTGAGTTGATTATGCTGTTTCAAAGGCAGTCAATGATGTGCTAAAAGGAGAGCCCCTATAAAAATGTCAGTGCAAACAAAGGGAAGATTAGGATGATTTCCCCAAAGCTGATGGAGTTCCTGATGCTCCAGATGCTATTTTGCTAAGCAGCCAAGGACTTTTTTCTGTTACCTATAAAGGGATTTCTGAAGAACAAATGTTTTGCTAAAGAAATCACTGAATTGCACAAGATCGAAGGTATTTTGAAGGCACTTCCCAGGGTGGTGTCTCACCCTGGAAAGTCACAGTTTTCCACTTGTTTCAAATCACTCAGCACCTAAGTATAATAACAGTATTTGGAGGAATGTTTCCAATAGACGTGCTAACTGCATACCACTTCTTTGTGCTGCTGCGTGCTGCCTACAGGGCGAGCTTATCTCAAGCTCAAAAGGAAAGTGGTTGAAATAATAACAGGCTGAAATTGAGGGCACACTTAAACTACAAACTGTAGTGCTGTGAACAAACATCGCCAAAGTTGGCTAGTGAAAACATTCCAGCCACAATAGCAAGACTACCCATGTTAGGGTTATTTTTAAATATTGCTTCAGTGTAAATTTTATCTGTAGGATAAACTTGAAATCCAAGGCAAGGCACCAAATGCAACACAAATAAAATGTCAGCAATAGATTTATGTTGGATAACAAGGAGAAATCCAAATATTAAAAAATACGTATTCTGCTCTCTTAGTAAGCCTCTGAAATGTACCTCTAGGCATAGAGTAGCTTTTCCTAACTGCAAGATCTTGGGTGAGAAGATGTGCTGTCCCAGATATCAGATGTTTTGGATTGCTGGAGGGAGGGAGGAGCTTTCTGGCAGAAGCATGTTTTTTCAGATGCATCTTTGAAAGCCTCTGCCTCCTCACACCCTTGTCCTTGCTGTCTCTCACCCACAAACTGAGATGTAAATTTTTTATTTCTGCTATTTTGTTGGGTGGTTCTGCAGATTTACTGATAATCCTACATCAAAAAATAGTTTGGAACAATTATGTCTGTATTAAAAGGAGCAGGTGTATTGGGCAAGGTGGTGTGTAGAGGGTTAGCCTGGGACAAACCCCAGGCTGGACCCAGGCAGGAAACAGCCAGGTGTGGCTGTGGGGCCCTGGACTTGCTTCTGGAGCAACCAGGTTTTGTTTAGTCCTGAAGGAACCTGGCTTGCATGCTTTGAAAGCACAAGTGATGTAAACCAAGTGTCAGTAAGTGGAGATGAGCAGATTTGCTTCCAAAGCACCCTCTTGAGCTCAACTACAGCTCTACAGTAGATGGGGATTTTAAAAATTCCGGATGACTTTTGTGGGACTGGGCTGTTAAAACAGATACAGTTTTTTGCTGAAGGTATTGACCTGCTGCTTACAGCTATTAAAAAGTCTGGGCAATGCTAGCTTGGCAGCTACAGGTGATTATACAGTTACCAATGGGTTATTAAATCTCCTCCAGATCAATGCCTCTTCTTCCGGAAATGGATTAAAAAAGTTGGGGAGGTACAGAAACACCCAAGGGAATTATACAGAAACCATCCTATATTTTTTAAAAATCTAATTAACTGTAAAGTAATTTCACTCCACAGAGACCATAATAGCACAGACATAAGAGAAGGAGCAGTAATTTGTTTTCCTGCCTATTGATTTCTGGAAGGTAACTGGAAGAGGCAGGTATTTTTAGTCCATCTTAAAAAGATAGTTTATAAGTAAAGCTTTTTCAGTACCCAGGGAGAAAATCTAAACAATATTTGAATGTCTTGTTTTGCTGCATGCTCTCTTCAGACTTTGAGGTTTCATCAGCAAGCAGGGATACATACTTTAGAGATATAGAAACAGGCTGGTGTGTGCTTTGGCATTTTTTTTTCATATCCACCAGGAGTATTGACTTTACAGCCCCCCACCCATACCATATAGATGGAAGGTAGCTCTGCAGGCCTACCCGGTCACCTGCAGAGGTGCTCAGGTCTGCGTTTTGCTGCTTGTTGTGCCATCTTTTCTTTTCAGTTACACTGTCACTGTTTTCCAAAGAACACTGAAAACATCTGCCAGCGTTAATACCGGTGGGAAGGCCTTTCCACCCTGAGCAGCCTCCTGTCTGTTTGACAGGGATGTTCACGCAACCGCTTCGCAGCCCGTTAGGAAATTCCAGGAGCGCTGAGGCACATCTTGTGCTGGCCACCACCGCTGCTGCTGAGGGTTGACACCTCCACTCTTGCAGAGAATGGCTGCCAAGGGGTGGCAGCCTGCACTGAATTTTACATGAACCTGTCAATATAGTATTTAACATTACAATTTTGGTGCTCCTCAGAGACTTAAATCACCAAGACATCACCTCATAATTTACTGCAACAGGAATCTTTTGTCTAATATTAACTAAATTCTGCTCTTCTTTATGCCCTGTTGGGTTTATTTCCGAAACATTTCATGCACGTACAGCAGGAACATTGCTGATGAACCTGATTCTGCTCTCAGTAATAGTGCAGGAATATTGATTTAAACACTGGTGTTCTGGCTTTCTCTCAGTCTAAGGGCACTTGTAAACACAGAAAGTTCAAAGAATGGAGTCCCAGTCTCAAAATAAATACAAAATCCCTATTGATTTCACTCAATAATTTTAAAGCTAGAAGGAAGATGTGCTGATAAAGCATAACATAGAAAAGGGGATAATTTTAGCCAGCGCATCTTTTTCAAGATTTGAACCAGAAATCTGTCATAGTTTAGGCTTTTCTGGGTCAGGAACCACTCATCTACTCATCTGCCACAAGGACAGTGTGAGCTAGATTTGAATATGTGAAATGCGTGTTGTGCTTCAGATTGCTGTCAAACACTCACAAAATGCATATTTAAACTTTGAAAGGATAGGAATATCCTTCTTGGTGCTGCCACATCACTCCCTCCTTGCATGTCTTGGTAACTTCCCCCACTGGTCTCTTAAGGACTCTCTGTTTAGCAACCAGTTTATGCCTCTTCCATCACCCTCAGCTAGGGAAATGATTTCAAAAACTGTGAGTCTGTGAGAAAAGAGTTCATCATATCTCGAGTTTTGATATTTCAAATGAATTTCAAAATGCAGCTAGCTACTTGCATACCAGAATTTCTATGCAGGAACACGAGCCATGACTCCATTGCTCGCAAAAAAGCAGCTGCTTTGTGAAGACAGTGAAAGAATGGGACAAGGTGTTGAACTACTCAGAAGTTGGCAATGGCTTGACTGTAGTGGCAGGTCAGTTTTCAGACAAAGTCTCTAACATTGTGAGAAACATGGTGTTTCTGAAAGGCCACATATTGATGCTTTTAAGCAGATATTTCACAGAAAAATATATTTTGCAGAAAATAGGAAAGTTACTTCTGATCTGAATCAGGATTACAAAAAAAAAAAAAAAAAAAAAGACATTTTGACAATCTTTCTTTTGGCTTGTCCACATCTAATATATCAGGTGAGTGTTTTCTCTCTAAACAAATCCAGCTCAGTGTCACAGCATACTTGGTTGTGCTGTAGCCATAATTCCAGAATAAAAATCTGGTTTGATGTTTTAAAAGTCACCTCTCTGTTAAATGAATTTGCCAAAGTCTGACTGCTGCAGTTAAACTCCTTCCCACAACTTAGCACCCCCATATCCCCCCAAACACACATACACACAAACACAAAGCTACTTCAGCTGGCCTACTTCTTGCAAGTAATAGGTTTTCCTTTGCACTTAACTCATTGTTTTAATTTTATTTTACTCTCTTTTGCAACCAGAAGGCTACAGTTTCCCTAACCCTAATTTTTGTTCCATCTGCATCTAAACTTCAGGGTAGATATTCAGTGTTCTGATAAAGTGAAGCACTTAAGGAAAAATTCATATCAAAAGTCATGTTTCTCAGAAGTAAAAGCTAATATGCACTTTTGGGAGAAACATTACAGTTGCAATCCTGTGCACATAATGCGACTATTTATCATTGTTTGGCACTTTCGACTGGATGATTCAAGATTTACTTCATAGTTTTGAGACATTTACAAGAAGATAAAGGAGAAAACATTTGGTAAAAGATGATCCCATACGTTATAAATAATGACTTCTGTGGTGTCACCATAAAATATCTCATAATAATGAACCAAGGTGAATAATTCACACAATTTTCTATTGGCTTGAAAAATTAGATTATTTTTCAGGAGCTAAATGAACAATAAATTTCAGTTCCAAACGAGCAGCTTTGCAGATAGTCTCCAACCCTTATGCAAATATTCATGGGTAAGGGAAATAATGGCCAACAGGAGTGCACATTGCTGGATGCTGTTTATACACAGTATGTCAAAGCAATAGGACAATATAAGTCATGGGTAGGGTGTGCTCCACCAGTTTAATAATTTTTAAGGGCTTTTAAAATAATTTTCATATACTCCTAAAGTGGTCTATCAGTTCTGTTAGAATTATAATTACTTTTCCAATGACAACTAAAGTATTAAAGCACTGCAATCAATGAGTTTGCTCAAAACTTAGCCTTTATTTTTCCAGAGAGGATTATTTTCCTTGAAGAGTGGTTGTTGCCATAAGTTGTTCAATAAATGTGAAGATTTGTTACTGCATTCAGTAGCAAATACATTCTTGTAAAATGCACCTAGGTGCAACTAAATAAAGGTAAAGGCTAAAACTCTTCCTTTTATTGTCAGCAAGAATGACAAGGTATATAGAAAGCTCAGAGGTTAATACACTAATAAAAGGAAAGTCAGCCCCAGTGATTTGGTCTGATACATTGTCTGCTAGGTCTGTGTAACTCTATCCAGAAATAAATATCCTATTTGTTAGGAATAATGAATATTCATATCAGTGTCCTTCTTGAGAATTGTTACATACAGATGTGAAACCACATTTGAATTACAAACTAGGAGACTAAAGAAGGAAATTTCAATTTTTATTTTTTAAAGAGCCACCATTTCTGAAGGTTTAAACTCCAAATATGGAAAGCTAGCCTGTTCATAGTAAAAGGACAGTCTACAAAATTAAAAGAAATCTTAAAAAAATAAATAAATAATTTGTTCAAGAAACTGATTCAATACTGCCTGCTGTATTCTAGAATTATGAGCTTCAATGTTTAGTACTGAAGAAAGACCTAATACTCAATAAGGTGGCATAAAATATATAACTTTGTCTCCCTGTCATGCATCTTTCATCCCCTCCATGTAACCAAAAGTTTCCAGTAATTAAACCTTCCAGCTGCTCGCAGTGCCAAGGCAGCCAGGCAACAAGACCGCTAGCTGCTACTGGGACGGGCAGTAGGCTCCTTTACCTTATCTTCTCCCTAACTCAGAAAACAGGAATTTATCCTTCATGTTTAGATGTTTTCCATGTAGCTGCAAAATATACCTACCTGCCTCTTCACATTTGGGGTCTGCTTATCTTTGCCTTACAGATTTGCTGGAGGAGGATTAGAAACAATCAGAATTTCACTCGGGCAACTGAGACACTTGTCTCAGTACGTGTAAACACCCGGCAGCAGCCGAGCTGAGCACAGAGGAGGTACAATACCACACGCGCAGCAGCCTGTGGCAGCAGCAGAGCTGTTCAATGACCAGCATGGAAAGCTTCACACCATCAGCTTTCAAATTCTCATGCTGCCTCTGCATCAGGAAGTCCATGAGTAAGTAGTATTTGGGTTAATAAGAATTTGTTCCAACTGACCATTGGCTTTTCTCAGATCTGGATGTGAAGCCTTTCTCCATAGGGCCTGCCTATTGCTCAGCCTATACCTATAACTTCATAAATTCTCTTGCTTGTGAAACCATTATTATTAAGATCCGAATTTGACTCATAAAATTACATCCAGGTTTTGATTTTCTTGTTTAAAAAAATATCTATATCTATATCTATATCTATATCTATATCTATATCTATATCTATATCTATATCTATATCTATATCTATATCTATATCTATATCTATAGTTTCCTTGGCACTAACCAAGAAAAAATCCATTGAAAATTAAAAGGAGAAGTGGTTTGCTTGAGATGAATACTCTAGATCTTGGAACAGCTACAGAAATAATTCCAGGCAAAACAGGCATCCACCCTACCCCCACATCTAACAACACTTGACAGTAGGAAAACAATTCAGTGCAAACAGAACCTTTGCAACTGCCAGGAATGAATCCTGCCTTCACTGAAGAAAAAGAGACTTCTGCCATCGATTTCAGTGAAGCCAAGTTTTCTTTCCAGGTCATTTGAATCCATGTCTCACAGCTGGTTGCCCAGGTCTAGAAGCACCACAGAATGGTTTTTGGCAGTCACACACACAGCTAGAATATCCAGTGTCTGCCTGCTACTTTGGCCTGTGGATTTCATCAAGTCAAAGCTGGTGTCGAGCAGAATCAGGCTGCAAGCTGCCAACGCAGAGAAATTTCCCATTCAGAAGAGGGCTTTTTAGGGTTTATGCACACTACCTATCTATAGGCTGTTTGTGTCTGGAGTCCCAGTACAGTGGCAGTTCATTGTGTTGATGAATACAGAATCTGTGTGATGCACAGCTTCTCTGAGTAACCACCAGTTTCTTTTATTTAAATATAAGTAAAGGTAAACAAAAATGCTTGCAGCTCTTATTGTATACTGCCCCTAGGCATAAAAGAATGTCCTCTGTGAACACAGTAGGAGAATACAGCAGGCTTCATATTGAATGTTTCTATAATCAGTAGTGATTTTTCATATTTTTTTTTTCAGAAAGAGGTAAAGCCGATCTCGTGGTCAGTGTTAACCTCATAAAGTCAGTAAGATGCCTGTTACTTTTAACTTTTTATTATATTAGAACAATTAAGTGGTTATACAGATATTAAACATGAGTTTTTCAGAGGATCCTGATGAAATTACATGTAATTGAACTTAAGCAGGGACTTCGAAACCAATTTTTAAGATCTTTCTAAAACTTACGCATTTTTGCGACTCCAAAGGCTTGTGAAATACAGGCATCTGATTTATCCTATAAATAGAATTTTACAGTATCCTAGAAGCATCTAATTATCTTGGACCAATGTTCTATAAACTACAAGGAAGATTCCCCACAGCATTGTATCTTCCACAGTATTTTCTCATTTTGACTTCTTTGCATTTAATTCATATATCTTTTTTCATCCTGATGCATTTCCCTTCTTCCCAAGAAAACCTAGAACCTTCTGTTCTGTGTACAGGTAATGCCATTATGTACAGCTTTCCAATCACTTACAAATTTTTGTTAGCTTTCTTTCCTTCAACACCTTCGATTGGCATAAAAAATACTATCCTATTATTCTGCAACAAGAAGTAAATTCAGGGTGTTCACACGTACACAGATATTATTTGAACAAAATGTTGACCTTGTGATTTCCTGATACAGTGTATAACGGGGAATAAAAATAGTTCCAATAGTCTCTAGTCCAAAACCTTAAATGGGAGTTAAGGAAATGTGTGGGGGTGATCAAGTTGCTAATGCAAGAGTCTGGAATGACTGTGTGTTTTGAGTTTGTATGGATTTTTTGTTGCTAGCTCTCAAGTGAAAGAGCTGTTTCACATTGTAAAGTGTACTCTTAATTATGTTAGGACAAGTTATGTGTTTTTTGGAAAACTCTCAGAAAACAGGATTTGGAAAGATTTCAGGAGTTTTCATGTTAGGAGGCTTATCAAAAGTGTGTTTTTCTTTATATTATATTCTGTGTGAAAAGTTATTGTGGATGATCTTGCCAAACAAAACATTTCCTGCTCTGTAGTTTAGAACGGAGGTAGCCATTTATTGTAGAAAGAATTTAATGTTTAATGTTGGATTCATTGCTTCTCTGCTCCTTCCCCTTCTCATTTACTCTTATGCAAACAATTTCTCTGTATGCCTGTCCCATTGACTTAGGAAGCATAAAGAAAAAAGAAAAGCACCGCGTTCAAATCTGAAGTTACGGCTTACAGCCTAGTTTTAACTGCCAAAAACCTGAGGTGTTGCTGGAGAGTCCCTGAAATCCATTAGGATTTCTGCTACTGTTACTGAGTTCTGATGGTTTAGATGAGTTTAGATGCCAGAGTGATAGGTGGCTGTATAGCTACAAATGGAGTACTGCTCCAGGAGAATTGCTTCTGTTCATTTAGCTATCATTGACTCAAGATTTGGACATTCAAGGGAGCAAGGTACTCAGCTGCCATTGAATTTCAATTACAAAATGGTGCCCAGCTCCACTAGGGACTTTTGGCCTAACTCAGCCTAAATTGCTAGGACCAAAGCCAAGGAGTGGTCAACTGCTTATCAGCTGCTCTGCACGCTCTGAGCACCTCTCTGAATCCTCGAGTACATTTTAATGTACTCCTTTGCATGGGCCTGTGACAGGGGGAATCAGCTGCCGTTATTTCCTGAGCTCCCCGAAGGAATTTGTGAATGAACTGCATTAAGAAGCTGCTGATACCTTGTGGGAAATCTCTGAAACACATCTTGTTTGAAATCGATTCTGTATGTGGCCTGTAGCATATTTTCGCTATTTCTTTTCTTCTGTGCTGGAATCCTTATGAGAAAAGTTGTTGCCTTTTTGGGGGCAAGATTTCCATTACTGTCTCATCTCTGACTCAATTTCCATGTCTAAGTATATGCTGTTTGAAGCAGCAATTAATGCAAGCTCTATTCCCCAGAAAGAAGAGGTTGGGATTTTGCTCACAGGGAGGAGGAATGGAAAATAAAGGAGATGCCTGCATTAGCTAAAAAATGTGCCAGCTTGTCTGATGAGGGTGCAAGAGAGACCTAGGAGAATGAGGAGCAATTTATTCCCTTCCCTGTATATCCCAGCTAGACATTTTCTAAACAGTTCTTTCAATACTAGTAATGAGCCGAGAGCATTTGAAAGTAAGGCTGCATACTGCAGTACTCAAGTATGACAGTAAAAATGATATCGTTTAATTTTAGTTTTTACAACATGGCATGGCACAGTAAGTGCATTAGATATTTTGGGATTCTACCTTATCACATTTCCCTGCTGTTATCTCAATAAAACAATATTTTAATGAGAACCTGCCAAGAATGTTAGATGGGACCCAGGACCCTAACTGAGTTTTTCATTGTCTGTGTGACTACAAACGCTACAGCTATGGCTGGACAAGCTATGCCTTCAATTACACATAAGAAAATGTCCTTTCTTTAATTACATTTTGAATTACTGCCCTAAAATACCCATAAGGTGGCAGAGAAACCAGGTGTGCAGACCCTACAGCACTGTTTACATGCCATAACGGCTCAGGGGCACAGGTTTGGCAGTGAGAGGTCTGGCCAGCTCTCCAGAAAGGCTTTCCAGGAAAACTGAACCTTTACACCAATGTACTTAAGTTGATACAGAATCAGTAAGATACACTTAAATCTGGACTGATCCCTCACTAGTTAAATTTACATTTCAGAGGTGAAACACTAAAATGAGTATAGAGGGACATAAGGAACATGATTCCTTAAATTCTTGTTTTTGAGGGCAACATTGACAACTGAACGAAATAACGGCCATTGCATTACAAAGGTTGAGGTGTGTGTATGTTTCTGATACCGAAATTATAAAGTTGGTGCAAAGTGTTCCCTTGCATGAAATACACAAAACAATAATGATAATTTTTTAATGATGGAAATTGCATTTTAGGAATAAAATCAGTCCTAAATACAGCTACATAAGCACAGAGAATCACAGAATCTCTAGGTTGGAAGAGACCTCAAGATCATCGAGTCCAACCTCTAACCTAACACTAACAGTCCCCACTAAACCATATCCCTAAGCTCTACATATAAACGTCTTTTGAAGACTTCCAGGGACGGTGACTCCACCACCTCCCTGGGCAGCCCGTTCCAGTGCCTCACAACCCTTTCAGTAAAGAAATTCTTCCTAACATCTAACCTAAAACTCCCCTGGCGCAACTTTAGCCCATTCCCCCTCGTCCTGTCACCAGGCACATGGGAGAACAGGCCAACCCCCACCTCGCTACAGCCTCCTTTAATGTACTTATACAGAGCAATAAGGTCACCCCTGAGCCTCCTCTTCTCCAGGCTGAACAAGCCCAGCTCCCTCAGCCGCTCCTCGTAGGACTTGTTCTCCAGGCCCCTCACCAGCTTCGTCGCCCTTCTTTGGACCCGCTCAAGCACCTCGATGTCCTTCTTGTAGCGAGGGGCCCAAAACTGAACACAGTACTCGAGGTGTGGCCTCACCAGAGCCGAGTACAGGGGGACGATCAGCTCCCTAGCCCTGCTGGTCACGCTGTTTCTGATACAAGCCAGGATGGCATTGGCCTTCTTGGCCACCTGAGCACACTGCTGGCTCATATTCAGCCGACTGTCCACCATCACTCCCAGGTCCTTCTCTGCCTGGCAGCTCTCCAACCATTCCTCTCCCAGCCTGTAGCTCTGCTTGGGGTTATTGCGCCCCAGGTGAATGCCAGTGATTTGGGACTGTGTGTAATTAAAAGGAAAAAGATCTTTGCCTTCTCTAAGAGTGATCAAGGCAAATCCCAGTTGGTTGCAAAAGTACCAGCATTTGGGTCTTTGTAACTGAGAAGTCTAATAAAGAACTGCTTTATCCTGCATTTACTACCGAGGTTCATACAGCTGAGCTGAAATCTCTAGTAGCTTTACGTTTGTTCAAAAATACCACTTGATATTTAAAGGTGTGTTACTAGGAGTAAGCTGCTCCTGTTGCCTGATCCTGTGCTATAGCTCCCATCGGAGCCACTATTGAAATGAGATCATCTTCTAAAGTAAATGAATAAAAATGCACAAAAACATTAAAACATATGAAACTAAACAGTTTCCACCACTGGAGTATTATCTGTAGCGGTGCTCACCCAAGTGGTTGAAGATTTCTCCCTTCATTTGAAGTTGCTCAGTAAGTTACGTGTTCCTGTGTGCTGAATGCCTCAAGCCGCTGGGGGACCCATGTGTGCAGCCACCCAGTGCTACTCACCCCATCCTGCTCCTGTAGGGAACTTCAGGGCTGGAGGCACATGCTGCTCCCATCGGCTGAGGTACAGCAGTGCTGGGTAAAGAAAACTTGACAAACTGTATGTGCAGTATCTCTTTTTAGCCAGTGATTTCCATTTCCACTGACTACTCATGCTGAAAATACTTACTTTCAAACCATCACATTGCAACAATTGATAGGACAATTTAGAACTATTCATTTGCAATTAATTTAAGCATTTAATTTCAGTTTTTTGAAAGGTTTATAGGCCCCAATGACCATAAATATTAATTTTATTCATACACATGTATCAGAGCCTTTCCAGAACATGGCAAGGAGCTCAACACCTCTAAGCAGCACTTCAAAATAGAAACAAGCACTCCATTAGTACTGAGAACGTAGTAATAATTCTTTTTTTTTTTTTTTTAATAGAAAGATTGATCATAGAAACAAAAAGATGCAAAATGAGTTTAAAGTTTAAAATATTTTGTAAAAAGGGCAGAGGAATTTTGACCTTTGGTTTAAGTGCACAAAGAGGATTGAGTGAGCGAGAGGGAAGAGTGGAAGGAGGCTACCAAAAGCCAAATACATGATGTTTTTTCACTGCTTACATATTGCTTCGATAAGTGTATCTGACTGTTCTCAGGCACATTCTCATTTAGTCTTTCTTCCTGGTGGTTCCAAACTGAACATACAGTTGAACATAGTAAAGACCAGCATAAGTGCACTAAATCAAGAAAAATTATACCAGAAATTATTTCTGTCCTTTCAGTCTGCTTTTTACTACCTTTTGATGTGATTCATCCTTTTATTTTGTTTTTACATCTTCGTGTATTTTCTTTTTCATGACTGATTTTTCTTCTATTTTAGAAAAATATACTGGCAACATGATTTTTAAAATTACACAAAAGTACACACAGCGAGAAGCCAGAAACATGAGGCTAGAAAGAAAACATATTTTAAATTGCTATCTTATTTTTGAGTTCTGAATGTTACCTCCAGTCAGAAGCATTTTAAAAGTGAGAAAGAATTGGTGTACACTTTTGAAGTAAGTGTCTTGGAGAAGGTGGAAAAAAGAGAAGCATTACAAGAACGAATCCTTTCACAGAAGAATTGTTTACAATTTTTTTTTCTGATTATCTATGATAAATGTCTACTGCCTATTATCTTAGCTGGAAACTCCAAGTTACTGTGGCACAATGTAAAATAATATTACAGCTTGCTGACATTAATTTATCTTGATTATTCTAATAATTTTATATTTTTATTGGTGCACTGGAATGCAAAAAAAAATGCAGTATAATTTAATTTTCACTATCATATGTGGGGAAATCACTGGAGGCATTAAAATGATGAAAGAAGAGATATGCTAATACCACAAAAAAGGATGCAAAAATGATTTATGTTACTTTCTTCTCCTATTTGCAGTTCATTAAGTCACTGTCTTCTTGTAATGACCAAGTGAAAATTAAAGTACTTCAGAAAAGAACTTTAGGTTCAAGCATCATTAGAGGAAGAGAAATGGGTTCTTTGATGAACTTGACTGCGGAAATCTATAGAGCACAACTTAATCAGACTGCACATTGATCTTTGATGCTAGAAGGCAGACGTAAGATTGAACAAATCATTTTAATGCATATTTTTCCTTTAAAAAGTAGCATATGATGCATGAGAATGATTTATATTTAATATACTTCAAGTTCATAAGGTATAATTGTACACTGCGCTTTCTTTTTTACTCACTTCAAACCAAAACCTAGAAAAAATAGGTACTTATAAGGTAAAGAATGCATTTCCCTGTGCATTCTGTATTTTAGAGGATCTATGACTTTGGGAAACTGATTTTTTTTTTTTTTTTTTAACTAATAAACTCACAATTCACTTAAAACACATAATTTCCATTCATTTGAAACGTGAAACGTGAGTTATACTGTCAGTAGATAACTGTGGATAGTAAAAATACCTTCAACCTATTTGCTTTCTCTTCTCCAAAAAGATTTTTTAACAGCTTAATTAGATGGTAGATTGAATTTCACTCATGTATTTATAATGCTTCTTACTTTTTAAGGTTATTGCAAACTGAAGTAAGGCTGAAATCCATAGAAGTTGGTCCTCTGGAAAGAATAATATGGGGTTGCCTGCATCACTGTGGTAGGGGGTAACAGCGATTCTGATCCAACAACTAGTGTTCAGGAGGAAAATATTTAACCTCTACATTACAATAGGAATACAGAAAAGCAGAATATGAATCTGTATGTTTTCATTTTTTTGCCCTGTTGAAATATGAAAGGTGAATACTTCTTCCTTTTCTAGAAGGATCTCATAACTTTTTGTGGTAATAGGTGAGAACATAAGCCCATACTTAACACATGGCAGTAACTCACAGGTTAGTATATCCTTTCGTCTTGAAGCATCCCATAGTATTATCCATACCTAATGGATGAAGTGGAGTATAAATATTTCACATATTTCACATCTTCCATTTGTCTGTTCCACTCACTAAAAGAAGATGTGCTAGACCAGCAATAATAGGCTTTGAGATACCTAACATCCTGGGGGGAAGATAGAGTTCAGAGGTTAACCATTTTGAAAATTTTGTCACTATTCCAGTTGACTTTTTTTTATATTAGTTTTTCATTGGGTGGCAGAGTAAATATAGAAGTTGGAGCCAAACCCATTGCTGCTATACATTGCTGTAAAGTAGCTGTACCAGGACAGGATTAAGCTTTCTGAGCCTCTGGTATTTTGTTTCATTATGCTGCATTCTTCAGAATCTTTCCTGAGCTATCATCACAGAGGAAAAGTCCTCCAGTATTTCAAATAATTTCTAAAGAACCCTCTTCCTTCCCTCCCAAGAAACTGTGATTGCTAGTCAGATAAATACATAAGAAATTAAATAATTTCTAAAATTACTACCTCCTTTTTCACTTTCAACTTCTCCAATTCCCCCTATTTTATTTGCTGCTGTACATGCCCATTTGATAGAGAAATCCCTTCTCAGCATAAACCAATACTGTCTTGGCAACAAAGCCACTTGGTATTAAATATAGGATGATGGAGATAAATTTTAATCAGGTCAATGTGCTCTAATTACTATAAATTAGATTTTATTTCTGTAAGCAAGCAAACAGTATTATTTAGGTTATTTAAAACAAAAATGCTTTAAACAGTCCAAGTAATTTTGAAAACACTGATTATTTTTAAACAAAATTACATCTTCGTTCTCGATGTGTCAATAACATTATGCAGAGTAGCATTTTCTGGAGAAAATAAATCTTACAAACCCCATGAAATTGAATTTAATGCTTGTTGATACCAAACTTCGTAAAATTGTGAAGAAACGAAGATCAGGCACGAACAAATAGCAAAAGTGACCTACCTATATGAAGTGTACAGTTATTAAAACAGTGAGCACTGCCTGTAACACCCCTCTTCTGCATTTTCAGTGGATGAAGTACCGTAAGCAGCACTACCACCAATCCTGCAGTTGGATTCCCTTGGCTGGATCTTTGCACCAGTGCAACCTCTTCAATTTTTCCTGAGTTCAGAAAGTGTGCTCCACAGGACAGATTTTTGTGCCAGGAAAGCCACATTTAATGAGCAAAGGTGTTTATCTAGAATCATCTCAATAGCTGCAATTTCAGACAATGTGAAAACACTTTGCAAGTGGTATTACTGATCTGCTGCTGACACATTTTACACAGCAATATCCTACACTTGGTCTTTTTGCTCCAAATTAGATGCTGATCATAGATTTTTTTTTTTCTTCACAAAGGTTATCCAGTGCTTTCCCAAATATGAAACTAACTAAGCCTGCCCTTAATTTCAAGCTAGGGAACACAGACATGAAATACAATTCCCATGTGTAATGGAGAAGGTGTAACATGTAACATGTTCCCATGTGTGGCAGAAGGTGTAACAAGCACTTGCTCACAGTTTAATACAGATACTCTTACAGTCAAACGATAAGGTTTCATATTTAGATAATGCCAAGTCTTGATTTGTGGCAAACAAGATTTTGTTTTCCTGCAAAAGTAACAATAAGCCTGAGTCTTATGGTTCCATTTTTGTAACAACAGCTAAGTACTCTGAAGGCATCGAGAACAGTGTGCCCCAGCACCTTTCCTAACTGTCCAAGACTGCTCTGGACTTACTTATTGCAGGCATTGCGTGTTGTTAACCAAACAAATAGGATGAAGCAGAGAAGAATTTAAGGCTCCTACGTAATTTAAAACAAACTTATGTGAAATAGAAGTATGGAGATAGAAACAAAGTGCTTTACAAGAAATTTATGAGCTGAGAAATGATTTAAGTCGCTTAATTTTTGCCCAGATTCTGGTATCAGTAGTATTGTCCTTGTCTCCCATCTTCATCCCTCCTCCCATCTTGGCTTGTGGGAATAAAGTATAGGATGATTTAAAAACCTTTAATTTACAGTAAGTCTGAGTATGTGAAAGCTTAGGAAAACTTTTCCTACACAGAAAAGTTTAGTTTGCTGCTTCAAACTAAATGAGTTTCCAAGTAGCAGAAACAGCAGAGACACCAAAGTGTGGCAGTTATAGGAGCTCTGCCATTAAGAGGTTCTGTGGATGGTCTTTGCCTTTGATGGATGTTGGTAGCAACAGAGTGGAGACACTGCATTAACTGGCAGCACACCGTTCCTGAGGTGAATGCAAGAAGCCCAATTCAGCAGGCCCAAAGAGAAAATCTGGCAAGCTGAGCGTAGGTTTTTACTTTTACTTTGGCAATGCTGCATACAGGAGTCCTGGGAACATTTAATAGCCAGGCAGAACAACAAGTGAAATCAGTAAGTCGATTGTAAGGGTATAGCATGGCGCTGTTGTATGTTCTCTATCAAGTACATTTAAATATTAAACCCTTTGCTATCTTCAGATAAGGGGATCGGTGCCTTACAAGCCCTCTCTGTGATCCTACAATTCTACTTCACTTCTGTGAGTGACAATGACAAAGCTTTCCACTATCCTTCTACCTCCTTCCATTACAGCCTGTTTGTCTCTGTCTATAACACAACTATTTTATTAACAGATTTTCTGAATGTTACTCCACGATCAGCTGAATTTGAAGGAATACAATATTTGTATTGCATAATAAGAGAGGGGATAATTTTTATAGGTTTTATATGTTAGGTAATCAGCTTCAGAGATGATCAAAGATTAACTTTAAATGGATGCTGCTAAGAAAGATCTTCAGTCTTAAATCAGCTTTTCTGCTTTAAACCTTTCTCTTTAATCCTCAGCTTCAAGTAATTTTATAAATAGATAAAATTGAAAAATCTTTTAAACTATAGATGTATAATATAATCAGATGAGCCACAGTGCTACCTTTTCTTTACTCGAGATAACTGTAAGAAAATGTAAACAGTTTGTCTTCGTAAAGGGTGCACTTTGTATCAGAACAGTGTAAAATTATTAATCAAAACCTGCATCATTTTAAAAAAGCAAACTAAAGCAATGTATGTCCTTTCTCCTAGTTACATAATATTTCTGAGATGCTTCTGTGTCAGGATTTAAAACCAGAGGCTGTACAGTGACACCAGCACCTACCAGCACATGTGTACAGCTCTGGGAGACTTTTCAGCTACAGCGGCTGTGTGCCACGCTGCATTTTGGCCGCGCTGTGTGGGTGCTGCTATGGAGGCAACCAGGCAGGCCCAGAGGCTGCAAGGTGCCACAGCAAAGATAGCCCCTGGCAACAATTATCTTGTCTGCAGTCTAAATGCTTCTGCAGTAAATATCTGAAAAATCAAATCCAGAAGGTTTTTTTTTGGAGGAAACAGTTTGTCTTTTTTTTTTGAAAAAAAAGTTTATTCAGGCATTAGGGCCAAGATTCATCTTGCCTTATTTGTTACTATTCATACCTAGTTATCTTTTAAATAATTGTTTTAGCTACCCGTATACTTATTGGAGAGCGTCAGGTGCCTATCATTCACCTATCTTTGATCACTGTGTTAGAGTAGGATAAATTACTGCTGGAAATGCCCCTCCCTCTGCACCAATGCAGCCTGAATGAAACTGGATGGTTGACGTACAGCAGATGAATCCCACTCTAGGAATCAGATCATTAACTCAGTTGCACAAGTATATATCTAAAGTAATTTGAACTCTTGCTGAATTTATGCTGTGTGACCCAAGCCAATCCAAACCTCAGTATGCTTCAATCAACTCGAGATATACAGCTTAATAAGAAAGGTTTAAACACAGTTTGGATATGAAAACATATCCTGAGATCCTTGCCAATCTGTGAAGTTTCATATTCACAATAATGAATAATAAAAGCAATAATGATAAAATGCTTTCCCTACTGCCAAAAAAAATCACATAAAATGAAAGTGATTGTAAGACATGTTATTAAAGAGGAAAAAAAAAAGCCATGATTTGGAAAAATATTTTATGCAAATTTTAATTACTTCTAGTGTTACTGATAGCAAGGTAAGTAAAAGGTAAACGGTTTCCAGAATATAACGGGATCTCTAAAACTACAATATCCTTGTATATGGAAGTGGTAAACCTGATTTTACTGACATTTAGATTGGGTTTGCAGTGATACCAGTCCACTCGTTTAAATGCAGTTATTCCTGATGTGTATGAGTGTAAGTTAGAATACAATCCTACGCATTTCTTTGTTTTGACAGTATGCATATTTTTCCATGCAATTTAAATAATCACATCCCCTTTCCTTCTTACGCACTGGTCACATCTCATGAAGTCGGTGAATACTTCACAACTCCAGTAAACAGTAGAAAAGGCATTTAGAAGACAAACTATACATAATCATTAAAAAGACTAAGCATAAAAAACTACCAGAGCTGCAGGGCAGCAGTAATATTCGCAGACAAACTCTACATTTATATTCAGCAATAAAAATAAAGCCAGATAGAAACTGTCACATCCAGTGGTATGTAGGGTAGTCCTACAAAAAACAGACTTGAAAGAAATGCATGCAGATGGTTATAAACTGGTTTCTGAATGTCATTAATAAAAAACAAAAGTTGCTCTGAAAAATGTTATAGAGCCCACTTAAGTATTGTACGCTAAAGCATTCAAGATGAGTGCTACGAGACTCATATTGCTAGGAAGAATGAATAAAGTAGGGTTGAAGAGAAATTTCAGATTGAAAATTAAACGCATTCTGTTGTGTAAAGGGCACCTACATGTACGAGCATGTTCAGGAAGGCTTCTCCTCTTCAGCATGCGTTGATTTGTATACTGAGAGAGCAACTAAATATTTTAACTGGATATTTTTAACCTCATATAATAGCAAAGTAAAGTAGCATCATTCACAAGTAAAGCAAAGGAACAGGGGCTTCCTGTCAAGGCCATTGTGTCTTCTGTATTCTCTCAGAGTGTTTTGAGTATGTCAGGAAAAAAGATCAGTTTGCAGGGCTTCTTCGGCATGGCTCCTCACAGAACACTTTGTCCAGCGCTGTGTTGAGACTCAGGCAAGAAGAGCATCTGCCATTTCGCACGGGAGACTTTCATAGTCCAGTAGTTCTCACTGTTGGAAAGTTTTTCCTGATATTCAGCTTCAATTTTCCATTAATTTCTTCCCATAACTCCAGTTATGTGCCACTTATGGCTCAGCAGTGTAACCCGGGATCACAGTCTTGGTCTTTCCTTTTACAATTTTACTGCCTTTTTATAATTAACAACCTGCAAAATTCTCTGAGGAGATACTCAGGTTACCGATCTGAAAAGACAAGACATTTCAATGCCTTGGGATTGTTACCTGAGGCAAGATAGCATGCTATATATTTCTCTTCTGAGGAAGGGCATACTGACAGGCACGGGCTCTGCTATCCTGCCTCTCTAACTCTGCCCATGGGTGGCATGAATTTTTTGTTATAATACACATCTAGGGCTAAATTGCACTCTGGTTTTCCTTTTCAGAGCTGTGGGCGAACATGGTGGAAACCAAGCCACTAAGCAGCAGTACTTAGAGCTGTTGCGATGGTTCAGAGCAGACAAGTAACATTTTAGTTTGCCTTAAACCTAAATCAGCATTTGAATCAAATGCAAGTGTTCAAAAAGTTTTAAATCCCCCCTGCCCCCCCCCCCCCCCCAGCCCGTTTTTTAACATTTTTTTCTTTTTCTCTTTATCTTGCATCATCCATCTAGTGTCAACAGATGCAATCCACAGAAACAATAAAGGTGCCATGGCAGCTAGCTTAATTTATTGCTGGTGTTTGCATCTCATCTTGATGGTGTAGAATATGTTGGACTATAAGGAAATACAAACAAAAGCAGAATGGTAGCAATTACTCATTCTGCTGGCAAGGTATATAAGTCAGGCATTAAAAAATGAACAAAGAGCAGTAAAGATTCTTTTGCAAAGCTAATACAATTTTCTGAATTTCTGCATTATCAGGAATACATTTACACTTGCTACTTCCACTGGTGACTAAACAACTCTAAGCCATGGCGCATTTGTCTTGACCCTTTCCATGCTGCTCCCATTTTTATCCTCTCCTTGAACAACAGAGCATTCCTTAATAGACTCCCAGGTTAATTATTAATGCTAGTGTTTGTATTATAAAATAAAAACGGAAATCATGTCTCCTCTTTTCAGACCTAACATTTTTAGCCTACTACTAAACCTGTGTTACTTTAGCACTTTATTCATTAATGTTTAATATGGTTCCAGTGCATGTTTCAAACATCCTTTACTCAGCTGTACTAAAAACCATGTAAGAGAACTAAGTTTAAAAAAGTCCCATAAAAATCCAGTTCTTGTTAACCTAAAAGCAAAGGAAAATGTCAGTGAAGATGAGCGATACTTTTGCTTATTAATGCTAGGCAGAGTTTGATTTTGAGCCATTTTGACTTTAGCCTTGTTTGGATTAGACAATTTGAGTTGGGGTCAATTTGTAACTTATGGTAGAAGCCTGCAAGAGAAAAAGCTATGTGTTCATCCAGATAAAATATTCTCACTCTGCTTTCCAAACTCCTAATCTCTGTGCTTCATCAGCAGTTTACTTCTTACTCAATCTTTTCAACACTGCAGTTATTCTCCACTGTAAAAGTTTATTACCAGATTGAGGATGGCGGCCAAGGAAGCCGAAGCCCCAGGCAGGGCTCCCCTACCAGCCTGCGTACTCTCCTACTGATGCAGCTTCTTCCCTCTCCTGTTCTCCCCATGGAAAAGCGCTGGCATCAGGCACCAATGCTCTTCAGGGCAATAAACAGCATTATTGCTTTGATGCTTGTATTTTACAGCTCAGTGGAGCAGGTGCAACCTGGAAACAATGCTGCTTTATCTTGGAAAGTCATAGCACTTGCTGGTTTTCAGTTTTGTTATCTCAACTAATTTGCTTCAAAATGCAGGATGAAACAGAAGGAGCAGGCAGAGCTGAGAAATATTTGACTCTATTTTAACCCTCATAAGAAGGTAGATTACCTCAGCTTAGGGATTTGTGGGACAGTTTCAAGGTGAGTATTTCAAAAGGTCTTCCTGTCAAAAAACCCTAAAGTTTCAGGTTCAAAAGAGATTGAAGGATATGCCCATGCTTGTTACTTGTGAGATGGGTTTGGAAAAATTATGTGAAAATAGTTTTGGATAGCTTTTTCTCAGGTATTTCCCTCTTTTAGCAATGACTACAAAAGAGACAATGTGACCTTTAGATTTTATTCAGCCTTTCCGTGATATGTTCAGATTGTTTCCAAACGAGAATCCTCCCAGAATATCAAGCTGAAAGCTTGTAGGTGTCTTTTTGCTTTGTCTTAAGATAAGTTATGGGAGTCAAACTAGGACAAGAAGATGCGAATCAAAGGAGCCTGACTGTGAGTAGTTCTGAAAACTGCCTCAGTATTTCTGTACTTCTGTTAATCTCCAGTATACAATCTTTGAATCTTTTTTTTTAATTTTTGATGATGTGTTTGTGGTCTCCACAAAGCAACTGCTCACTATTTGTATTTCTGTTGTGTCTAGGGACTGCTAACATAGATTGGGCATCGCTGCTTCTGAGTCAGGCACCATGAAATATGTAAAACTATTTCCCAAAGAGACTGCTTCCATTATCCTTTTTTCAAAACAACTGTTAAAACTCTTTCTGTAGCTGTCTGCCATCTCAGCTCATTCTGGAGATGTATTTCTCAAACTGATGCTTGAGACTGCTTTAAGGACTGCTGACATTGTACAGATGAGCACAAAGAACAGTGGACAAAGACCACTGAATTGAAAATTTTACTTCCACTAGTATACATTGGGAGTGATATTAATGTCTCAGCTGGAGGTACTGATGTGCATATGATGTGACCCTCTAGTGTTTTTGGTACGCAGCTCTGCGTCTCTTTCCTTCTTGAACACATCAGCGCAGAGTCTGATATCAGCAGTACTGCTAGTGTGACTACTGTGAATTTACAGCCCTGCAAAAAGTGAGATAATGAGTTCAACTTTATTATTTTAATGGGTTTTTATTTTGGATGATCTGTGAATATATATAGAAACTCTACCTATACAAATGCATAGAAGAGCATCCCAGCATAAGCATATAGGGAAGAACAACCTTGCTAAGAACGCACTAGCTTTCTGGGGAGGCAGTGATAAAGAAAATATGTATAAATGATGCTATGGTTAAAATACATGGCTAAGTATATGTAGCTTTCAAACCACTCAATAGAAACTCCAGCTCCCTTTGTAAACACCTGCTTGGATACCTGAAGAACCATACCACAAAGAGTCTGAAACAAGTTTAAATGAACCTGGAGGGGCTACAATGTAATGAGAGTTCATATAGGCACCACACATCTAGCTCCATTCAGAAAAAACGATTTGCATAGCAGGCCACTGGATGAATCAGACTGTTGACATTTTCAAGTGCAGAATTCCAATTAATTCTGCTGTTCGTGGAGGAAATACTTGCTTTTAAAATGGACAAAAATAAGAATACTCAGCTGATGCCCATCTGTCATGAACATGGCAAAGCCGTGGGTGATAAACCCATGGCTTCAACTCACCAGTACCCCTCCAAACCATGGCAGCTGCTCTTGCATCGTTCTAAGATTTTCCAGATCTAGCTGGGAAGTTTTGTGATGCCAAATTTTTTATTTTTTTTCCAACCCTCTCTCCAGCTCTGCAAAATTCCCAGCAATCTTGATTTCTCCCTTTCCTTTCTCTCTCTCTTCCCCCCCCCTCCCCTCCTTTTTTTTTTTGGTTCATTGTCAGCTTTAATGTGGCAGCTGAGTAGTGTGTGCAGTTATGGTTTTGCTTCCTTCAATTTTCCTGTAGGGCTGACAGGACAAATCTGCTGAAGAAGGCAGTGATTTGCCACTTGTGTCTCAGTGGCAGACCCTTGGCTTTTGCATTATTACAGTGATGTCTTCCATTACCATATAAATAGAAGAAGCTGTATTGGCTTGGCTGGTTGGTTGGATATAAGAATAAGGAGCTGATAATACAGGTAAAAAGAGATCCTTTTCTCAGGACAGCTTTTACAGTTGACTACAATGGGCTCAGCTGCTATGGCAAGATGTCTGAAGTAGTACTTGAGAAGACAGCAGTAGTAAGAAATGCATCTTGAATGTCCATCTATTGAGGTACAAAATGTGCTATTAGCACTAGACTCTTTTATATTGTGTTACGCTCTCAGATAAGAGACCTGGTAATTTGCTGTGTGGACATAGCAGTGGACATAGGGACTGAGATCTGGATGTAAGGTTTACAAGTGGGTTATACTCAATAACTTCTTTACTAGTACCTGTGATGGTCTCTCTGTTCTGACAGCAGGAAGTTACAATACCCTCGGGTGGCTGGACATGATTACAGATTAGGAGTTTTATCATCCTGTTCTCAAAAGGAATGGAGATAAGGATAAGCCTTTTATTTGTGAACTGTTGGTGCTGGGTCTGTAAGCTTCAGTGAAAATGGATGGAATTAAGGAGAAAAAGGACAGGCATTCTGCAGATGGGTTTACCCTTCAGCTTCTTCTGATGTTTCTTCAAAAGGCAGATAAAGATGTGGCCCCAATGCAGCCCGAACAATGCCCCCTTTTCCCAAAAGTCTGTCTGCCACTGTTTTTCCATAATTTCACCTCTGTTATTCGTAAGATCTCTTTTATATTTTCCTGCTTTCAAGGTCAGAATTTTGAAAATTGAGTTGCTGATTAGGGAATAGTTTGCCTTTTGCAGATTTGTATTGTGTCTTTAACCTTGATCCAAGATGAAGACAGCAGAAACAGCCCCTGCAGGGAATGTTTAAAGTGAATTTCACTGCACCTGGCATAGAGTCTACAATTTTAAGCGCTGAAGTGATTTTGGATTACATAATGACAACTTGCAGCAAAGGCTGCACACACGCGCAGGTGGAGCAGGACACATACAAAAGGTGTATAGAAGGCTGCTCTGCTAGTCAAGCTCATCTTGACAGACGGTTGCAAATGCGCAGAGGACAGCTCTCCACACAACCAGCAAGCCGCTTCCATTAGGCATTCGTTCTTTTCTCAGCCTGCATGGCCACTAAAAATAGCTTTCTGTTATTATCTGAAAAAACACCGTCTTTCCTGGTTCTCTGCATTTTCCTGCACTATATCTGTTCTCAGTATTTCTTTGCAACTGTCCCGTATGAAATATAAACACTCCCATGACGTTCTTCTCACCAACTGGGTCACCAATTTAAACTGGAATATTAGGGAGATGTATAAAAAGAGAGAATATTATGTTCTACAAATGCCCATAGTTCCATGGAGACATGTCTGTAACCTCTCTGATCACCTACTCAGTCAACTGTCTGCCAAAAAGAAGTTGAGCATAACAACGTCTAGTCAGTGGTAAGATGAACAGAAGAGCGGAACAGGTTCTTATGGGAATTCCCTAAAAACACAGATTTCTGACATTTGAGACAGCTGTGAACAAATAGGTTTAGTTTGTGAATATTCAACAAAGCTGACGTCTGTCAGCTCAGCAACATGACATGCTTAGCCCAAGCGTTTCTAAACACATCTGCAGTGTGAACTTTTTAACGTTATATTAATTCAGTGAACAAAGGAAACTGATAGTGTCAGAGTACAACTCTGGATTTACATCAGTAAATGCCTATATTTCAGAGATTTAAAAAAGGCTTAACTCATGCTATGGAGGTTTTTTTAATTAACTATATAAGGCCTATATTTTAAAATTGTTCTTCCCTGAATTTTAGACACGTGAAATGGTTCCAACTCATTATGAACCTGAAATATGGTTGGCATACTTTTCTGAATGACGGATCACGCAGAAATATCCCACTGCACCTTCTGAAATGCTTATGCTCCCTTGACAGCACAACTATTGATTTCTTAATCCTGTTAAAAAGGGGGTGGTGGCACAAAAGGCATGGTATGTGGAAACACCTTGTTTCACAAGTCAGCAAGGACACTTAATTTGTGTCAGATTAGCTGTGGGTGTATTGCAGCAAAATTTAAGTTCCAGTGAAAATCTGTAGTACTGAGCAAAGGCTTGACGGAATTGTATTCGCAGCTCCCTGTAAGATGTTTCTGGGCCACATCTTGATATTTCATTCATTTGAATAATTCATTGAAGTAAACATAACAATCTGTATAAGGAATAAAAAGGTGGTTTGGGCCTCGCATAATTCAATTAATCTTCTGCAAATCAGAATATGCTAGACTTAATCAGGTTTATATTTCAGGTAGGTCCTTTTCAAGTCTACTCAGGGGAGTAGTTCTAACATGTATTACCAGTGATGTCAAGTAGGGGGTGAATCTGTAAGTAAAACAAAACCAAAAATGCAAATATTCTCTAGAAATTTGTAGAGCACCCAAGAATTATTGCCCTGACCATCAAAAGCTGCTAGTTAATTTTATTTCCTAAATGTGTAAATTTACCATTTTCAGAGATGCTTACATTTCAGCCACCTTCACTGTTCTGAAATCATGTGTTTAAGAAAGAGTATTTTCCAGTCATTTTCCAAATACAAGGCCCGATCCCAGAAATACTCATGCAGGAAGAAAGACTTATGGAATTATTTATCATACACGCAAATTTGGAACAATGAGCCTCTTCTCCATTGTCCTAATTATTTTTCATAAAATGAAAATCTCATTTTGACAAGTATACATGTTCTTCTCACTGAGGTAGATGTGAAGACCAGGCCCACCGGAGGAAAGCTACTTTGCAGGTAACATACAATAACTGTATTTGAGCATAATATGTCTCCCTCCTGATAGAATAAGGACTGATGAGACATCCTTGCAAAACTTCCTACAGTCAATTCAATTGCAGTAATGTAAGAAAGTTTCTGTCATTTACCTTGTGCAGGATGCAAATTAAGTCTGAAAGCCACTTGCAGTTACTTAGACTGTGAAGTGAAGAAAGGAGGAAAGATAAAACAGAGGAGGAGAGCAGCCTTGGCTACAGCAGTGAAGCACAAACACTCCTCCAATTAGCTATACACTCTGAATTTCTGTAACAATTCATAAAGCTGCTCTGGGCTTCAGAAAAATTTTTCTGCATTCTCTCAAAGCCCAGGCTGCGTGCTTTAGCGGCACCTTTTGGTTCCTAGCCCTTAGGAAATGAATATGCATGTGCAAAAAAAAAAAAAAAAAAGATAGTATTTTCTGCAAAGTGTGATGATGCCATCCATCTTAAACTCTTGCTGAAGGGTGTTGGGTTGTGTGTATAAGCCCTTTCTCACCCACTGCTCCATGTGTGATGCAGGTATCATCCCTCTGCTGGCACAACCTGCTGCAGAGATGTTTCTGAGCAAGTCAACATGCAGCTGCGTCAATTTTAGCTCAAGTCCTGTGCTCCCATCCTGGCATGCTGCCTTGTGATGTCTGCTGTCACACCAGCATTTGACAACATTTTGACAGTGACAATTGTTCTGTTAAGATGGGGTCTGACATTTATCCATTGAGGCAGCTTCACAAGAAGGCTATAAAGCCCTCTGGTGAGTTTGAAAATCTATCCACCTACATTGCAAGCAATTAATACTTAATCATTATAATCTGCTTGTGAAATAGGTAAGTACTGTCATTCGCACTTCTCATAATCCAGCCTAAACCACTTCCAGGGCTTTTACTTGGTAACTGAGCAACTCAGACAAAGCTGTGCTGCATCTGGGAGAATCCCTTCCTAGATAAGCAGACAGGTCTTTTTTCACCTTCCACTTGCTGGCTGTGAAGCACTTTGAAATGGATGCTCTCAGGTCAGGGAAGGTACTGAATACAGCCTCTGATGTCTGCTGTGCATGTTCCATGTATCTTCCAAATATCACGTAGGAAAATCTGGGACAAACGAGATGTAAAACACTTTTCTAAATTAAGCACCACGTAAACAAGTGAAACTCCCACTTGCATCAAAAGCAGTTATGCTCACCTAAGCAAAGCTGTAATTTGGCTCCTCTATCCCCAGATATTCGTATCTTAAGCAGTATCTTTTAAGAGAAAAATACTGGCTTGGAAAGTTGGCAAAATAATGAAAAATGCAAAGGGACCTCACGTTCAGTATGAAACATTTGAAAATATTAATTCCTCTCCAGTTCATAATCAGACAGCTTATTTACATCAGAAGTGTAAAATGAGCAATGGACAAATACAAGTTATATAAAACAGAATAATAATAAATAAATAAATTTAAACCATACAGTGTACTCCTAACCATTTCAAAATCATATAAAGTAGAACTGCATGATGAATCACCACAGAATTCACATTAAAAGAATGGATTTTTTCCATATCTTCCCATGAAACTCTAACTTTATTCCTCTGAAAGTGCTTTAATGAACTCTATAAAGTATTTGCTTGGCAGAAAACTATATAAAAAATGAATCACCAGCTATATAGACAGGGGAAAATTGTAGCATATACAAAATACCAAAATGAAGAGACTTGTGGTTGCTTGGGAAGCATACACAGGAATGGGACAGGGCTTGCTGGCAGCACAGCAGCTCTGACGGTACTGTGGCTCTGGGAAGCCTTACAAGGACGCTCCTCTAGAGTCACCGATCTGTCTCAAAAGAGGACAGAGCAGACTTGGTGACCCTGTTAATACACTTCTGAGAGACATTACTTAAACATTGAGCTACTGGGGATATTGCTGGTTGCAATTAGCATGGAAGAGCAGAAAAAGTCTGACCAAAGAAGGGCAGGGAATGGAAATTAAACCAAAACAAGTGAGTGCTTTATTAACCCACAGTTGTTGTTTTAAAGGAATTTATTCGAAGATGCAAGTTTCTGAGAAAGTGGAAAATATCCATGGGAAAAAGGCTTGCTTTTCATCGATGACCTTGAATGTCACTGCTGGTTACCCCTGGCAACAGCCAAAGAACAGCTGGGTTTCAATAAAAGGAGAATGCAAGGGAGAGCAAGGACCAGTGTTGCCAGTGAGTTTAATTATCCACTTTCATGTTTGTATTAGTAATTGGTTTCTGGGGTGTTGGGCTTTTTTAATGTTTAATCCATATGGATGGTAATACCCTCTGCTACTGCTGTTCCTCACGCATGGGTGAGTGCTTTTGCGGAGATGAAACATGGAACTCCGCAGCCACCCGGAGAGCTTTGGGAACACCTGCCTCTGCACGAGGCAGCCGCCCCCTCCGCGTTGTGCTGCGTGCTGCCTCTACGGGAGGCTGCTGGCTCCACCACGTTGTGATGTGTGGCCTCAGGTAGCAGCCACTGTCTCTATTCACCAGCACATTTAAGAAAAAAGCAAAACACCTTTTATTTGAGGGAAGACACGCCTGTATACCGGGAAAACAAGGCAATGCAATGGCTGACACCAGGCTTGGTAAGCACAGTGGATGTTTCAAGGTCACCGTAATTGCCTATTGTGCTTTCCTTTTTTGCCCTCAAGAAATAATCAAATTAATGATCCCATTTCCTGGCAAATCCAGAAACTCTATTAATTTTAGTGATTCATCCTAATACAGTGATCACTGCCAAGAATTTATTTCAGTGTTTGGTGTGCAGTGAAGCTAATGTAATTTGAAAATTATAACATTGTAAGATATGTAGTGACATAGGATTGATTAAAAACACAATTTAAATGAATCACATGCTTGCTTCCCTGGAAAGATTAGTAATGGCCAGTAGAAGAGAAAGAGATGAGACTGAAAACAGCAAGGGCATAGATTTTAAGCAACCGAGACTCCACGTGTTGGTTTGTCATTGTTAATCCAGCCTATAACACATATGGTGATGCTTTTAAATCACTGTGCATGTTTGGGTGAAGATTTTTTATTTGGATATGAGCAGAATAACATCTAAAGAAGGTGTTCAACCTATTTCTAACAATAATCTCACTCTTCCCATCACTAATTCTACGTAGTTACAAGCCCACAAACATCTTGGTGATCTGCAGTCTTAAAATTAATCAGCTTTAAGGAAAGCTGGAATCGTTTGTCCTAAACAATTCAGTCATGTGATTAAAAGGAAACAGGTGTGAGATGCAAGAGTCAGAAAAGAGATTCTACTTTGGGTTTTTGTTTTATCTGAAAAGCCAGCCATCTCATCTGTTGCATTCATTCTCCTTTAGGAAACATTAATCTGCACAGATGGTGAAACCTAGTAATCTCTGCTACCAGCTGCAGAGTGGAATTTTTAATGAAATGGGAATTTGAAGGTTTTCACAGAAAGCACTAGAATCACTCCTATTATTTCCCGTGATGCCCAAATTACTTTGACTGTTATTTGACATCTACTGTACTGTAAATATAACAGCCGCATAGCTTCGGTCACAGCCCAAATACAATCATTTCAGAATGGCCTTTGTTGTTTACAAAAGCCAGATGCTGAAAGCATTTCAGTCAGAGAAATGTCATCCACCATCAGCACATCTACTACAGAAAGCTCGAGAACTTAGAACCTGTTATTTGGAACTTTATTTTGCCTTTCTCTGAGATTTATAATAGTTTTAGCATGTTTGTAAGCCATGAAGCCAGAGATCAGACATAAAATAAGACTTGTAAAGAAAGAAGACTTCTAGAAAACATACAGTTACTGTCAGTTTTTCAGCCTTGTGATACAAAGGTTTTAGCTAAAGAATGTCCTTCAGCCCTTAGGTTAAAAACAGCAAAAAAAAAAACAGTCCCAATCCAAAAAGAGAATCATAAAGTAATAACTTGGGGAAGCAATCCTAATCAATAGTTACTAATTCAACCTGTATAATATGTATATTAAAGCTAAGAAGTAAGAGCCATAAAGAGATATACATTTTATCTTGATGTTAAGGTTAACCATACGATTTCTTTACAAACTTATACCTTTAAGAAAAGCAGCAATTTCTATTTAAAAAAATCCTCTAGTATTTGATTTTATAAATAAACACTAGCATTACAGTGCAATTGATCAGGTGCACTGAAGTGAATAGGTATTTTATGCATGTATGCAGGCCAGCTGCTAGTCTTTGAAATGAAAGTTTATGAAATTTCCATTCTAGTTTCCTCTCTGATGTGTATTTCACCACAAGTTCCCCATTAAGCTAGTTTCACTTCAGGGATTGCAGTACTATGCTCTATTGTAGTTACATTTAATATAGCTACAACTGAGGCTTGCATTTGTATCAGAGATAGCACATGAGGTATATGCATGAGAGCAGTCACAAAGGCCAGATTATTCTTGAGTAAGTTTAGTTTGAGAAAGTTCTGAAAGAGTTATAATGAAAGAGAAACACTCGTAACTGTGAAAAGCAGGAGGATCTTTATTGCCAGAAGGATCAAATCTTCTGATAATACCCGGGTTCACCAAAATTCTCCTTATTTGTGAGCATGTCAGAACATGGAGAAAAGGAAACAGATTAATGGAAAGAAGTCATAAAATATACCCAGATTTACTTTTTTTTTTTTTTTCCTAAAAAAATTAAACACCTTTTTGAGGAAAATTTTTTATTTAGGCGCCATTTCTGAGTAGTTTCTTAAGGGTTTGTAAATGATCAACACAAATTTTGAGTATGGTAGAGTTCTAAGTTGTTCCATAGAGAGGAAGGATAGTGCAAAAAGTCTGCCTCTGGGAGCACAGATTCATGCTCTGTTTCTGCATTCTCAGCACAGTTGCCTCAAGTATTGCAGATAAACCAGCAAGCTTTTGGGAATAAAAATTTATCTTGCCTTTCTGCATCACAAAATTGGCAAATTCAGAGATGGGTGAGAGCCAGTATTGCTCCTTTGACTTCAGCAGGAATGAAGCCATGTCTGCCAGACCTGATTTGTTCCTTTCAGTCTGGAAAAGTGAGAGACAGAGACAAACAAGCACCAAAAGATGCTTCTGAAGTTAGACAACTTCAGGCCTAAGCTCTGACACATTTGCTGCATTATTATGAATACAAACATATTGTACAGCACTTTAAATAAGACATACAAATTAGTAAGGCATTTACCCCTGGAGACTTGGCACTTGTGTTTTACCCGCATTTGCCTGGTTAATTTGGTCAGAATCAAAAGGCCATAAGTTTGCAAAATAACCTAAGGGTAAGATAAATAGTTTAGAAATGAATCAAGTAAATGATTTGTGTTATATGTGTGCACTCTCCATGCCAAAGGTGCTGTCAAAGTGTTGAGTCAAATCAAATCAATCAGTTAAAGTGCTATAAAATATGAATGTAGAAGGAATAGATGAGATCCTGATGTGAATAAAAAAATACTCTATAAACTATCTGAAATAAATCAATCATCCTTTCACGCAGCAAATACAAAATGCAATATACTTCATATTAACTGTGGCTGAAAATGCATTCAGATGAAGATAAAATATTGGACGTCTATTTAATCTAGTGGAGGACGACATTGCCTTAAGTGATCATTCACTTCACAGAAGTCAAAGGGTCAGAATTTAGAAGTAATTCAGTCCTTAAGATACAAATAGGCGCTTGAAGTGATTTTGAAAGACAGACTCATTTTGGCACTAACTTCTCTTAATGAAAATGGGGCTTAGAACATTTGTAAATCCTCATTAGGTATGTATCTACCTTAAAAAATGGTCCTAGACCTCTTAGGAAGTTTCCTCTGAAACTTTTGTAATGGAAATGGCTTTATGCTTCAGAAAAAAAAAAAAAAAAAAAAAGTTTCAATAGAATACCTTTCTTTCTCTTGAAAACATTCTTTACTGTGATATTCACCCCTGTAGTGCAGAAAATAGTCAGTAATGTACATGCTTTTCAGAATTCATGTTTTTAATTAAAATGAGCAACAAACATTTTGATGGAAAGCATGATGGGGAAAAGAGCCCTAACAAATTTATTTCAAACAAAAAAGTCCCACTGAAAGCATTTGATTTTTCTGACTACTCATAAGAAAAAGCATTCTTTTAGGTATATGTAATCCACTAGTCAAATTCATGCATGAAAAATGTTGATTTTCAGCAAAAAAGAGAATATCCATTTACAAAAACAGTCTTGGTTAACTCAAAATGATTTAAAAAATATAAAATACAAGCATCCTATTCTATTTCTTTCAAACATGTTCCACATGTTATTCTGAGTATATTTGACAGTATACAATAAATATAAAAAAGCTACTTGATATACATGACAGAGATTGATAAAATTACAATAAAAGAACAGAGTTTGAGGATTAACCTTTGTGAGAAAAAATTCAAATCAGTCTGTGAGAGCTTCTTTCCTAAACTGAAATGGGAACAAACAACTCATGTTCCTTTTAGAAGGAAAGGAGATTTCTAAAGGAAAGTCAATATTTTTACTCTTACTAGTCTTATTTCCAGTTTTAAATGCTATGGATGAAATCCCTAGCACATCTTCAGATGACACCCACCTTCCCAGAATATCCACACAAATATCTGCCAGTTATATTTTTTTCACATTCAGTGACTTTTATCTCTTTCTGCACTTCATCTTTTCTGCCTTGTGCAGATACAACATGTGCGTGTTTTCCAGAAATGGTACAGCACAATCTGTGGATGAGCAGTTACCTTTGAATGTATTCCAGTGACTGTAGATGAAACACATTTTTCTTGTGTGTGTCTTTTCTTATTATTCAGAGTGTCTGCTCTGAACCTGCCTTCTCAAGGAGTCATCAAAAAACGGGGTATTCATCTGCATCCAGTTCTTACAAATTCCCCAAAGGGGTACCATGATATAAATGATCTTCCTGGTTTTCAGTGAGGCTAAAGAATGTCACGCCTCCATATTTAGACAGAATTTTACTGATTCAGGATCTGGCCTTTCAGCTGAAGTTAACAGGGCACAATGGATAAAGATATTCAATAATAGATCTGTGTTTCAGTAATAGTGGTACAAATCCAGATTTACACTGGATTTGCATTTATCTGAGACAAGAATGTAATGTACAGAGTTTTTTAAATACTATTAGAATGTTTTTATATGCATAAATGAGTAAATATTAGTTTCCATAAAAAAACATTGCTCTTGTAGAAATGATTAAAGGACAAGATGAAAGACAAAATCCTCAGTCAGCTGCTATTTGGAATTGCTAACCAGATTTTTTTTCTGACTATCGCTTTATCTGATAAATTCCTTTTTGCAGCATATGGCTTCAATCTAAGCTAGTTACCAAAATTCTATTATTCCTTTCATATTTGCCTTTTGTAGAAGATAGAAGGGCAAATTTATAAATGGGAAACACCGTGCTGTAATTCACAGCAATAAACAGTAAAATGGTTGTCTTTGTCACCCACTCCGAAATATTATGTATTCCTTCCTCAGATTGTAAGCTTCCTTCCATTCATATCTGTATGAAATTATAGACCTTTCATGAGAGTTACTGACCTATGACTTACTTTTTTCTGTTATGCATTTTGTGCCAGCCATTAACTATAGTATCACGTAAGTGTCTAACTTGCACAAATAGCCATGGTAATATGTAAGTACTATGATGTGTGCCAGTAAGCTGGGGCTGAAAAATTGCAAGTGCACTTAGATTGCCTGCATCTGATAGGAAGACTCTATGAAATACGTAAGGGTATATCAAATGACCTTCTGTTGGAATAATAATAATATTTTAAAGAAAATACTCTTGATAATCATATGTTTTAGTAAATTTTAATTGCTTAAAATGCTGTTCAGTTTTTGGTAACTCAGCATTACAAAAGCGATGCAATTTGTGTAGCAGAGATTCCCTAGCACTGAAAATATTGCGGCTCATAATAGCCCTGCTTCTAACCACCTCCTTTAAGTGACTAAATGTTTCTGGCTTCAGCGTTATTCTTAGGAAATCTTTGAAGTGGTGAGGAAAGTAGAGGTAAAGATAACATTGAAAAAAAAAAAGCCAAACACAAACAAAAGCACACAAAACAAAACAACAAAAAAGGAAAGCATGAAAGAGAGACAAAGGGAGTAGCAACAAGAGGAAAAAAAAAGGAGTTGGGAATAAAGGGGGCCTCTTGTGGGATGGGGAGAGGAGGAAAGGACTATCATCAAGAACCTCCACGGTGATTTGAAGAAAGGCATTTTACTGCTTTTATCCCGAGCAATTACACCGGAACTATCTCCTGTTACACCATATCTGACACAATGAAAGCCACCCATGTTATTAAAAATGAGAAGGAAAGGATCTATTTGGTTACATGAAGGCAGCACTACAAAATTTCCCAGGCCTTGCAAGACAAGGTAAAGAAAAGCTTTTATTTAACATCGTGGCTTGTTGAGCACAGCTTTCCTTTGTGACGTGTAGCCTTGCTTACAATAAACAGCTTTTGGGGTTTTCAAATGCCTCAGCTTTGCTTCAGTGTGTTTAATCACCTGCAAAAGCTGTTTATTGCCTTGTATACTTCCCCCATCGTGAACATTATCCTTTAAGTATAAGGCTTTATGGTGAGTCGGAACAGGCCAAATGATGTAAGGGTACAAGGCGGTATCAAAGCTATGTTCAAGCACAGATGAAATTAATCCGCATGGGGACTACAGACTATGAAAGTAGAAAGATAAGCTACAGTGATGCAGTGAAATTATTTCACAGGCACTCTGCTTATCCTTTAAAATGCACCCTTGTTTTTGAGAGCCACACTGGCAATCTCATATGCAACTATCAAAGAAAGACGTAGGCATTCATGGAAAATTATGATCATGATAGACAAAGAAAGGCTAATAAAGGGCACACATGTGTACTTCTGAAGGCTTCAGTTAAGGTGCTTTAAGACAGATATAAAAATAATAATAAAAAAGCAGAACACTGATTAAGTATTTAAATGAAAAAATGTGATATTCCATAGAGCACTTCCTTTATCAATAGAGAAGGACTATTGTTTGTAAAGCACCTTCTGAAAGGATATCAAGACCAGGGACAAATAATCAAAGGATTTATATAAAAAAGAATAGCTTTTGCTCCTGTGAAAGGCAGAGAGAGATTGTTGAATTAAGTTCAGATATCTTTAAAGTTTTTTTGTGCAGGTACTTTTACTTTTGGTGAAGAAAATAATATCAAAGCATCTAGCAACTGGGTTGCTACTGAGTTTGATAACAGAGGTACAAAATGGTGGCCAGCATAACTTCAAAGCAGTGACTGTGACCTACCTCTCTATTTCACAAAAAATATCTAGCATCACTAGAATTTTTGATTTCTGCACGGCCACTGTTTATGGAGAAGAAAAAAAAATAAAAACACAACAACAACACAAATTCAAGTGTATTAAAAATGGGAAGAGAAAACTGACATAAATTGTAAATTGAGAGAAACATGCTGAGCCAAAGGACCTTTCTTGTCTTTACTGTCCTGAAATACTCCCACAGAGAAGGCATTTTATAGCTATTGACAAGCAGTTTGCCAATTCTTACTCAAAAGTTATGAATTTACTATTCCTCCATGTGTGTCTTTGTTTTGTTTTGTTTTTTAAATACTAATCATCTCAAGGCACTACTGACTCTTAGAGATGCAGCCAGCATTTCAGTGTCTAATTCTGGTTACTCACCACATGAAGGGACTTGGTCTTTTAAATTAAATAGTGCTAGCTCAGCCAGTAAGAGTCAAAGCCATAAACCTTGCAATACATATTTATATTGTGCAATGTTGCAAAAATAATTCAATCATCTTGTTTCTTAAGGAAAAATAAATAAATATATTCATTGTAATTTCACTGTGTGTATAAGATGATCAGTTGAATTAGTAAGCTAAAAATGATGACATTTGAAATAAGTAGTGTTGCAAATGCTAAACAAGTGGTATAATTGCAAATTCAGCATGGATTTCCATAAATTCCAATCTATTACGAAGAAAATATATTTCCAGTGAATGCTTCATCCTTTCATCTCATCAAATTCACTGAAAATTTGTCTAGCTACCTTTAATTTACAATGCATTTACTCTGAGTTGTCAAATACAGTCTGAACTTCTTTATATTCAATAAATGAAGAGGAAAATTAGTATTTTTTTTAAATGTAGCCATCGAAAAAGCTAGGTTTTTCTTAGCAAAAAAAAAAAGGCAGGCATTTCCGCAGGGTATTTTTAGATGTCTGTGTTAAAGCAGAGGAATACTAGTCAACGTTTTGGGAGAGAAACTAGGATTAAAGCAGCCGGAATCTGTTCAACAGACACAGTCTCAGAGCACTGTTGGTTGACAGAGCTTTCTGGCAGTTTCTAGTCCAACCTGCTGCCTGCTCCAAGTGGGACTATTGTCAGTCCTACAACAGATAATCCATGGCTTCATCTAGCTGAGTCCTTTTGTTGAAAAGGAGAAAGGGAAGAGGGTTCACCTTCTACCAAGTCTATATACAGACATGTCTCTCTGACCTCAGTTTAACAAAGACTTCTCCCTGTGACTTTCGTACACATTTGTAAAAATACTGCATAGATATGTACATATCTACATGAAGGAAGATGCTAAATTTTCAGTTTTGGCTAATGAAATCCTATAAATAGCTTCAAGTCCTTTGTCCATTCAGTGACTCATCCATGCTCTGAAAACCCCCAAAAGCAAGACTTGTGGCAATTCCATTTTACCAAAACAAATTGGAATGCAAATTGTACCCACAAGACTTCATTGTGCATATTACAATGAAGTGACAGCTTTTGGTTACAACTATAACCGAACTATCTACTTCTGATAGAACATTTTTTTCCTGCATTTCTAAATCCATCAGCAGTGAATGTAGAAAAGCAAACCAACAAGTGCTTGGAGCTAATTTCTACTTGTTGGGTAGCTATATGGAACTTCCTCTCCTTTCTTAGAAGTCATACTGGTAAAGCCGTATTTGTTACTATCTCTTGCTAGCAAATGAATTAAATTTACCACTTATCCAAGCATGAAATTATGTTTTCAATAATAATTCAATAAAAGCTGCATCAGCTGCAAACAATTATATATCTCATTGAAGAATCCGTTATCACCAAGTGTCCATTTTAGTCATTAAATAAAGTATGATTGCATATCTGTAGTACATTGAGAAAGAAAGCTGATCGCCCACTTAGCTGCAGTGAGACAATGGAGGATGCAGGTAGTAAAGCTTATTGATTGGGCTCAAAATACCATAAAAATGTAATGAAATGTAACTTTCATTTTGCGAAGAATTGCAAAGTGCATCTCTTTAATGTTTGAGGGCTCTTGCTACCATTGCAGATCTTGAGATGAGAACTATCCTCATTCTGGAGCTGCATTTCCAGTTTCCCTTTTCTTTGCAGCTAGTTTCTGCCAGCTCTGATCAGATGCTGGTCCTCATGCACTGTACAGTAGTATCATTGTTTTTCATAATGTTTGATGTTCAGAACTCCTCTCTCTTTTTTGTCTTCTTTCGCTATTAAAAAATGATCGCAGCCACACTAACAGTAATATTTATAAAGTTTGTTGTAATAACTTGACAGACTCAATTTTTCATCTAGTAAGGTTGATGGGTTAGAAAGATGATGGGAATGACAAAAAAATATTCCAACAACCTGGAAGCTTTTAAAATAAATTTACTGTTTGCACAGATTCAAATTCTACAAGACAATGTAATTTCTTCCTACACAGCTTTAACAATTCTTCCCTTTAAGGTGTCAGGAAGATAAGTGGGTGATAATGTATTGATCCAAAGCTGCTGCCTATAATTTCCCTCTTCTCACAAATGTCATACAAATATTACATTTCTTTTTGTATCACCAATAATGCCACGATAATATTCAGTTCTGCCTGCCAATTCATTTTAGAAGTCTCTAAGGACCAAACTGGTTTTATAATTTGTAATTATGGAGGGCAGTTAAAACCTCTCCTGAACTGCTACCCAGAAGTTTCTGATGCATCCCTGGGAGGAAGCCAGTTTTATCTAAAGAACTGTCTCCAAAGATTATAGTAGAGGATTTGTTGCTAAAACTCCATCATCAAACACTCGAGAACAATCACAGGAAAATCATGTGTGCTATCTGATAAACTGCTTTACCATGTGCCAATGTGACTGATTGACACTCTGGTTGGACAGGACAGTCACTCCATCGTCTCTCAAAAGATCAACCTTCTAAGGAAATCTGGGCTCAGCTGATACATCACTCTTTCATAACACTGGAAATGCAGAACTGCTCTCTCTTTTTGCCTCTTTCTTCCTGCCTCCTCACCTATTAAACAGTAATTGCAGCCAGACTAACAGTAATATTTATAAACTTTGTTGTAATAATTTGCCAGACTCAATATTTCATCTAGCACAGCTGTTTTATTCTCCCATTACGTACACCAGATGCTGTAATATTGTTCCTAATTTATGTGTGGAGTGTTCAGTTAAAGGCTGCTGCAGACTTCCACACGGCGCCGCACCGGCTTGCAGCTCAACAGCGCAGCTCTTTCTCCAGTAATCACCTCTATGCTGCTCATAGGAAAAGAGTAGTCCCAGGCCTACTAAAGATAACAGATGGTATCTGGTGGAAGCAGGAAGAAAAGTTAAGAGCTGGCATGTATTTTGCACTTCCCAGTAGCTCTTCTCTTTAGGAATCTCTTTAGGAATCTCTTTAGTATATGGCTCACTGCACATCCCTTTATTCACATGATTATTTATGCAGGGCACAATGGTGTATTATATCACTAACACTCCAGGCAGAAATGCATACAGTATGGTAGTCATAGCACAGGAAAGGTTGGTCTTTCATGAGAGTATTATGCCTTCCCTTGCGGTGGCAAGTGTTTATCATGAAAGTGGTCTAAGACTTTGTGTGAAATGATTTCTTCTCTTCCTTTGCACTGTTCTGGGAGAGCAGGAACAGGAGGTGATAAAGCAGCTGGACACATATAAACATCTTGATGATATTTGCGGTGAAATTCTAAAGGGAACTGAGCAAACCTTCAAATTCAAATAGCATTTAAAGAACATGACATTTGGAAAAAATATCAGTCCATTCAAATACTCTGAGCTGTTTCGGCAGAAGTTTTCCCCAAACCAAGGAGACCATGCAGTGATGCCCATCATGGCTGTTGGAGCTTTGGACCAGCTGGGCAGTACCAACTCAGATGCCCGGTTTTCATTATTTGAGCTGATACCTTTGCTTGTTCTTCTCTGAACTAGCTTGGGTACTTCTTAAGGAGATTCTCCTGTAGAGCACCTTTGGCCTGTGATACGTACCACATAACTGTAAGAGAATTTCAGCTGTGACCTTGCTCAGGATGAGTATAGTAGTCTTTACACATTCTTACCACCTTTGCAGTGGTTCCCAGAAAGCTTTGTCATGCTTAGCTCCCTAACTTGAATTTATCACAACAGTAAGAAGACAGCACACAATGTATGTTCAAATGCTGCTGGATCTTCTTAACAGATGAAAACTCCTTGGGCAAGACACAAATCTTTTGTATGCTGTTAAGATTTTTTGTTCAAGCAATGTTACATTCTTATTAGTTTACTGACTTTATTTTGCTTAAATACTGAGTTATCAGTGCTGCACTCCCTGAAAGATACTGAAAATGATGCATTTCTACTGGAGAAAATAGCAGCCAAACGTGCAAAACTACAGTACTCACAGCTGCAATCTACAGGATACAGAATTTCTTTATTATATATCTACCTTAGAAATTTCTTTGGTGCATAAATCCCTAGCTTCTATAGCTTCCACCTTTATAGACACACATGGATTTCAATAAGATGCAAATATCACAAATAAGTCATCATCATAATAACTGTTTTTGACCTGTTTTCTACTTTCCCTTCAGTGACTCCTGTATCTGCTGGCCAGTTTCATCCAACTTTGACAAAGAAGATACCTAAGCGTTTTGTGAAAACTGCATAGAAGGAACCAAAATAGTGTCTTAGAAAAAGGTAGGTAAAATTAGAGATTGCTGTTAGCAACAGTCAACTGAGCAATCAGCAGGTGCGTTTGCAGGATGCTGAAATTTGGTGCTGAAATTTGACCATAGATATGGTCAAATATGGCATACATCTCTGTGCTTCCAAACAATATTATTCTAGTATACTTATATTTATTTATATGCTTACACCAAGGAGTTTGTAAGCTCTATAAAGAGCCTGGATACAACAACCATCTTATCATGGGTAGACAGTAGCTTCCTTATAGCGAGAAGATGTCAAATAAACAAGATAAAGTGCCAAAGGTTTAAGCCTGAAGTTGAGATTTAGAGGCATGGATTTAGTGTTGTGTATCTGCTGAATCTGAGAATCTCTCCAATATCACTGCCTTCTGGCCATGTCAAATCCTTCTTGGTAGTGAGGTTCTGGGTGCAGAGTTTCTCTCTCCAGCGTTCGAATCCGTCCCTTGGCAACATACCAGGAGACCTGTTTAGTGGTATTTCTGCACTTCAAATTGAGCAATGCCTAGTAAATGGCCCCAGATGTGTCAAGTAGGGATTTACATCCCAGTCTGTCTTCAGGCTATAGGAACCATGGCGGACTGTCATTTTTAATAACACACTGAAAGAAAAGATCACGAATGTACATTTGCATCAAAAGCTGAAGTCACTCGAAAGTAGTTATTAATGTCCATCACATAAATAATATGCTTTACAAAACTAAACACAAAAATACACTTATATGGAGGGGCTCTGATAATATCAAAAGGGCATTTGTATGACTAAAAGTAATGCACATTTTGATCCTTTTTTTTTTCAAAGGCTTCTATGCACAGTACATTTGAATGCTATTTTGAGTAGAGGTCTGAAATAGTCCTAGATGAAATAGGACTAGATAAAATACTTAGTTAAGGCTAAATCCTTAGTTAAGGCAAAGTGTCTTCAAAGGAGCTTTTATGTGCCACCTCAGCACAGCTGTACTGCCCTTGGCATAGCCCTGGAAGCTGCTGTGATCTAAATTCATCTCTGCGATGTATTTCTTTGCACTGTTTGTGTGGCAGGGAACAGAGGACTTCAGAATACAAGTAAAGGGATTTAATACTATCAGTGGCAAATTATAATGTTGATATGCTGCCGCCAGCTGCTTGCTGGGGCACAGTGGAAAGTATATGGGAGTAAAGGATATACACCCATTCCTTTTTCCTACATATCCCAAGGAAGTCACAATTTGTCCTCATTAATCCCTGCCCACTTTTCTCCTTCCTGCCCCCAACACCAATAAATATCTCTAATGGATCAATGTGGCAATGTGCCATCTAAGTAAGTGTATTCTGTGCAACACCCTCTTCTGCTGAACAGCTTCCCTGAGACAGGTGGCACTGAGCTGTTAAAAAAGTAAGTTAGAGAGCAGTCGATTTATTTTTTATTTTTATTTTTTCTGTGTGGTGTGTTACAGGCTAGAGATTAGCACTACTTATGAAGTACGTTTTCACCTTGGTACCAAAAGCAGTTTTGAAATAGTCAGACCTTGCAAATTCATAATAGCGACACTGAAACCAGGAGTCATCTTTCTTGAAAAAACAGAATTATCTTTTAATAGTCACTACAGATGCTCCAACTGTCTTGTGAAATGATCCCCTCAGGGAATATAAGCACCCATATGAACTTTCTTCAGATAGTTTTAAGTTATGATGGAAGTTATACTGATTTAAGTTAAAGATAACTTTCCAGAAGCCATCCCTTTAGCCATTTTACAGCATTATTCAGAGCTGGGGCTGATGCAAGAGAGACAAAACATAAACTGAGAAAATAAACAGTTTATTGACTTTCCTTACAGATGATGTTGTTTCTTTAGACTGATGCTTTAATCAAATGTCTTACAGTGAGTTTCTGGATTCTGAAAAATTCTGGAAAATAGACTGCAGATGAAATCTTATGTGCTTGTTCACTTTTATTTGACTGCTGAAATAACGAATGATAGGATACAGCCTTTAGGAAAAAGGTGAGAGTCTCATACACGTACAGACAGAAAGATACATATAAATGTACTTATTTTTCTTTCAAGACAAATGTTGTAAACTGAGATAGGAAAGACAAATTGGATTTTAGAGAAAACTCATGAAAATGAGACTGTTATGTATTTGGATTTTTCTACTGATGTACCAGAATTCTACACTTTCTTCTTTTATCCAAGTTTAGAAAAGGAGACATCAAAAAATGTTTCTTTAATCATCTTCTCCGTATTTGTCAGTTAAAACAGACTCCCCAGTGTTTTTTGGCAGACAAGTTAAACTTTTTTTTTTCAGTTTAGAAGCTAAGATTTCCATTGTCAGACTTAAATTGACAGTCTGGGACTGTTTATTGTTCAGGGACATGAGCAATAACTTGATAAAGAAGCTGGGTTTAAAACTATTTAGTTATAATTGCTTTCAGTTGAAAGGTACATACAATGAACTATTTATAAATTCAAACACTTACCTACATGACACAGAGGGCTGCCACACATCTTAGTAATAATACCATGAGCTATGATTTTCTGTCATTTTCTGTACAGGAACAACATATCCCAAATAAAAAAGGGCACATGCAAAGGATTATTTGCTCTTTCCAATTTCCTTGTACGGCTTGCAATCCCCTGTAATATATACTACCTCTTACATTAAAACAATTTCTTACCCCCAATTCATGTACTTTTTCTTCCCCTGCTTCAGAATCAGTTACTGATGGTATTTTCTCAGCCTGTTGAGTGACACACAGGTTAAATACCCCTACTGTTTCACCATCCAGTTCTCAGTTGGACAAGGAGCTGCTGATCACAGATGCGTTTTTAATTCTTAGACCACTAATTCATTGGTGGTAGACAACTGACCCCTGTTCCAGTTTTTGCCCCTACCCTTCTTTCTGGCATCAAATTCTAAAACACCTCGATTAATTCCGCTATCTATAAGCAAACTGCCCGCTTCACCCTTCAACAATCAGTGATTAACAGTATCAGGAGGAAGAACAATGAACTTGCACTTCTCTCTAACACTCAAAGTTCTGAATGGCACATCTGACTACCACAGCAATTTGTGTTTCACCCTGACAGCAGTGTTATTTATCCTTGTCTTCACTAGCTTGCAGCAGAATTGACATGTGTCTATTATAAAGTCCCTACTCCAGTTGCAAGATGAGCAGAAATCCCTGACAAAACTATGATGGTTTCTTGCTTACCTTCAGTATAAAACAATGTAAGGAGATGCAACTGTGAGAACTGTTATCTGTTGTGCTTGAGACAAAAAAAAACAACTTTCAAAATCACCAGTCTTGCAATGATTTTGTGCTAATTCTCCGGCCACAGAGCGCATTTACTTGTCCCTAACTTTCTTAACTTTTATGTGAATGACCTGATGATAAATCAGTGTCAAACAGATTAGTCATCTCTTGATTGTTTCCTTAGCTGAGATCACTGCAACTGAACAAAAACGTAGTTCATAGCTTTAACCATCAGGGATGAAAGTAAGAGTTAACGTACAAAACGAAAGAGAAACTTTTCTCCAGCTTCTTTAAGGGCCATGTCTGATTCCAGTTCATCAGGTGCTGGATCTCTTACAGCTCACACTTCACAGCTGCAGCCAACAGGCCACAAGCTATTGCTGTGCCTGCTGTCTGCGTAAGTCTTTGGAAAGCTGACTTAGCACCTTTCACCCACAGATCTTCAGCCAGAATGTATCTGCTGCCTACATGGGCAGCAGACACATAGCATACATCATAGCCTCCTGTTCCCACATAGAAACTGATTCCCAGCTACACTCCATTACAGAATTCCAGAGCAATTTGTTAATCGTCTTCAGGAAAAATGGCTTGAATATAAACACGTATTTGATGGGTGCAGGCTATGAATGCTGAATGGCTAACAGTCAGCCTTGCCACCAACTGCCCGCGATGTAGAGCCAAGTGCATAGTCAAGGTAGTGCCTTACATAAGCACTGTTTGCTATGCAATATATTCACCTGCCAACTAGGAAGCTGCTGTTTGAGCTCACATAGGGGAATAAACTAATATTGAAATAAGAACTGAAGAAGAATTATTTATGAACAGTTCAAAATAATTCTTGTAAGTTCAAGTTGGCCTTACATTGATTACAAAGAGAAAAAAGAAAATCTGTGTTGGATGCTGTATAAATTATTCTCAAACATTTAAGAAACTGTTGCAATGCTGTTTTTAAACACAGATTACGTTAGCTACATTGCTGTGTAGTTATTTAAAATTCAGAATATATCACCTTCCTAAAGGACATTCATGGCACTGATAACAACATAACAAGTATCTCACATTTTCAGATCTCACATACATAACCAGGGATCATGAAAGCTTCTTTCCAAATTGTAGTCTTTTGCCATTGAGAACAAAAAGTCATAAAACTTTGAGGCCAGGATTTACCAGGAGGGGAAGGTATGTGGATTCTCATTAGTTCTGGTTGGCATGGCAAGTGTTTTGCTTTAACTGACCTAGTGGAAGCTGAAAAATAATCTTACATATGCTAGTATCTTCTCCATATATCTTGACTTTGATATGATTCATTCCCATTTATTACATCAGGTTGTCTGTAAAAAGCATTTCTTTAATATTATTCCAAAAATATCTGCTTGTAAGAAAATATTATATTTTAATAGGTTTCAATATAATGTCATACATTAATTATTGTATGTTTCTAATGAAAAGAAAGAAAGGGAAGGAAAATGAAAGAAAAAGAATGAATCCGAGACCAGGAAATATATTTTAACAATGCTAAAGGACAAAACTGTATTCCATTTAAAGTATATAGAGTTAGGAGACTTGTACACCTTTACTGTGTGAGCAGTGCAAGAGAAAAAAAAAAGTCTTCAGCGTTTTCATATAGTGGTTATAGCCTCAAGTACAGAATCAAGTACAAAAACAAGATATATGGTACTTTTACTTCTGCAAGGTTTGAAATAAGCATCTAGGTTTATAAATAGACTTAAGAGCAGGATGAAATAAATCCAAATAAGATACTATCAAAATACAGCACTATGTATATTAGTAGATAGAAAAAGACCATTTAGAGAAAATTTGTACTTTTGAAAATTCCTTTGAAAATATCAAGATATTTAGGAATTGGAGCCCAGCTGCTACTCCAGCCACCGAGGTACTTCTCTCCAAGGTACTAGAAATTTGAAAGCAATTTATTTGAAGAAACAATTAAGGTAGGAAAAAAGAGAGCAGTGGGCAAGACCTATGGCTGGTGTCAGTTAGCTCTCCTTCAATAACAGCACTGACTCTTTAACCTTCTCATGGTTCTGCTGTCCAATGTCCACATCAGCAGATCCCCTTGATGTTTCAAACAACATCACAAATTTTATCTAGGGTTTCATCAAATAGTCTCAAACATCCTAACTACAATGTATGAGACGTATCTGTCCACACATTTGTTCAGTTAAGTTACTGCATGCTTAAATCAGCATACGAGAGGGTAGATTTGCCCCCTTCTTGTATACATACATATGGTGTTTTCCTATCAATGACATGGGAAGTGCATGCTATACATATTCCCAGGTTTTGCATAATTGTCTTTGCAAGGATACCATGGGTTGCTTTTAATTACTACATAACTGAAGCTGAGATACAGTTTCATGTATCATTTGAAAGATGCTGCTGTCAAAATTAGACGTCCTGAGATCCAAACCAGGGTACCATATAGCTTGTGGAATAATCCCATTAAATCACTTCTTCCTGCCATATCTAGTCTTTCCTAGGAAATTTCCCATGGCAGACAAGTGAGTTTGTTTTATGACACTGGACAAGATTAAATGGTAAGAAGAGGAACTGTATTGCAGCAACAAAACCTCCTCATCTACTATGAAGAAGATGTAGAAGTGCATTCCAGTGCTCTTTCAGGCCTCCTTCACGATTTCAGTGGTGTTCCACTGTTGTAGACAACCAAAAATTTAGGAAAACATTTGGGTTCCCACATATTCCAAATTAATTCAGTCTTAAGATGGAATCACTGAAGTGATAAGGAAGCAGAAGACCCTGCAAATAGACAGATCTAGCACCTAGATAAATGCTTTTTCCTAAGTACTTTTGAAAAGATACATTTTTTCCTGTTCTAAATAGTGAAGAGGACTAACAAACAACAGTTATTTTAAACTGCTAGTTTAATTTTACGTTCACTTACAAATATATCTGAGAACACACAACACTGTAGAAGTATTAGAAATCACTTAAACAGCAATACTGTATCACATTTTTTATTCATTAAAGTTTTTGATGTTTGCATCAGACTTCTGACTTTCTAAAGCCACTCTAAATCAAAACATCATATTAGTAAGCTCTCTACAAATTCATCACAAATCAGTTTACAGATGACATTGATGTCTTATTGCTATCCATTCCTCCTGGACCATTTCTAACAATTCATTTTTTATATTCCTGCAGTGCTGAAATATGGTTCATACCAGTATCTGTCCTTTTAGTAATCACCAAAGCAAAGCTTGGCAGTTGTCATATATTGCACTCTTGAGAAAAATGCTAGTAATACTCTGAATTGATTGATCAGTGTGGAATCAGAACTAGCTGGCAAAGAAACCATTAGCTGATTTCAATTCATAAATCTCTTCTCTCCCACCCTATTTTAGTTTAGAAACTGCTAAATATTACCATTATCTTGTGATGCATAGGATGAAGCCATTATTTATAAATATATTAATTTAACTAATGTGTGATTGCATTCATTAATGCCCTTATAAGTAGGCAGACTTATGGATTTTACTGAGCAACTTTCATTTATGTACACTGAGCTAGTGAATGTATCTAACAGCCCTTGGCTAGCAGACATTAATCTGTTCATCTCCTTAGAGGTCAAAATCAAGCACAACATTCTTCCATATCTTAAAAATAAAGTGATTTTAAACAGAACTTCACCTGCTGTAAACAACAGTTTAAGTCCTCGAATATGACCTAAAATGATTAGTAACACAGGGTGCTGCTTACGTGACAGGGTTTAATTAATCGGCAGGGATTCGCGTAATGTCTGAAGCAAATGCTGTTACTTAACATGTTTTAGGAGAAAAAAAAAAGGCCAAGAGCAGGTAAAAAAACTGCTAGTTGGTTAAAAAGATTTCTTGAAGAGATCTGTCGTGGTTTAACCCGGCCGGCAGCTAAACACCACGCAGCCGTTCGCTCACCCTCCCCCCTCCCTCTGGGGAGCATTCCACCAGCTACTAGGAAGAAAATTAATTCTGTGCTAACTGAAACCAGGACAAGATCTTAACATCCCATCAATAAAGCAAAGTGCACTATCCCCAAGAGCTTAAAAATCTAAAGGCAGAAGTGGCATACATGTAGTTGGAAGGTGAGTGTGAAATGACACACGGGAACTTACAGAGAACAAGTTTTGGGGGAACAAAGGCAGAGGTCTTGGAGAAGAGAGACTGCCAGTGCTGGTGAATGAAGGAGGAAATCCCAGCAGTGGACTAGCTCAGTGCAAAATGAGATATGTTCTTCTGCTACTAGTAGTAGTACACACGTGATGGTCCAGAAAGCCCTGCTTTGGAGACTGAAATCCGTTGTGCTTGCTGCCCAAATGGCACGTGCCTGCAGCAGCTCGGCAGTAAAGTTATTCTGTTGTGCTGTTGCTGGTTGCCTTGGTGCTTATGTGAATCCAAAGAAAAAAAGTAGAGAAAGTAAAACTGTATTTTCCTTTGTGAC